>NC_092774.1:27930692-28190692 GCF_047496795.1 Chiloscyllium punctatum | reverse complement strand
AATGTGCCAGCCAAACCCGAACTGTTCAATCCGTCTCTACCCAGACACAGACGGACGAGACTTTACGATTTGTTCCGGCTAGGTTGTCCTCGGGCAGGCACGGGGACACCGTTATCAGTGCCCAGAACAGTACTGCGGAAATTCGAATGGATAGGCTGAGAGAGAAGGCCCCTCTACAGCGTAGTCCACTTAAGAGCTGGACAATTTTTAATTCGAATTTTAAAGGGCCCTTTAATTTTAATTGTAGCGGAGTTCCGGAGAGCGAGGATGAGAAAGGGGATGAAAGGATTATCCATCCAATAATTGCAGAGAAACCTGAGGAACTAGAAGTAATTATTAACTACCCCATAGATGATTTTAAGTGTAAATATTGTAAGAATATTTATAACACAACGGGGGGTTTTAGGAAACATCTTAAAATATGCAAAGGGATTAAGGCCATTAGGATAAGGTGCAGTAAGTGTAGCTGGGAAGGGAGCTACCAGGCAGTGGCTTGTCACTTCTCAAAGTGTACCAAGGGGGTTATTGATAATTTAAATGTTGAGGTCGGTGCTAGTGAGAATAGTGGTAGCAATAATTTGGAGATGGAATTGAAGAAGTATTTGTGTGATTTATGTCCTTTAAGATTTAGTACAGCCAGAGGCCTTGGGCAGCATGAGCGGCATGCACACCCTAGTTTGAGGAATGAGAAGAGGAAGATAAAGAGCAGTGAGGGTAGGAAGAAAGATGTTAGTAAGGAGAGCAATAGGAAGGGTGTGTGGTCAGCTGAGGAAGTGGATATGTTGCTAAAATTAGAGTTAGAATTTGCCGGCAGTAGGAAAATTAATAAATTGATTGCGAAAAGGTTAGGATCAAAGACTGCAAAGCAAATCTCAGATAAAAGGCATCTGTTAACCAAGAAAACTAAAACTAAAAAGAATGATAAAAAGATTGAAGTAGATGATGAGATATTGTCGAATAGTAATGTGGATGAGGAAGAAGAGGAAAATAATGAGATTGTGGATAGGTTACAAGAAGGGATAGATAGTATTCATAATGATATTAATAATTTGGATTGCCTGGAGGGATCAGTGGATGAACTACTTAATTTAATTGAAGTGAACCTGGGTAGGAATAAAAAGGGGAAAAATGAGTATGAAAAGATTATGAAGATGATCCTAAATAAGATAGAAAAGAAGAATAAAGAAAACATTAGCAATAAGACTAAACATAATAAGATAGAGAATAAGATAGAGAAGAAGAGTAAAGAAAACATTAGCAATAAGACTAAACATAATAAATGGACAGATGTTAAAATAAAGGATAGTGGAGTAAGGAAGAATAAGAAGGTTAGTGGTGCAAAAAGTAGATATGGTAAGAAAAAAGGAAAATTTAAAGAGATGCAGGTCCTTTTTAAAACAAAACATCAATATTTAGCTAGAACCCTAATGGGTGCTCCGGGTAGAAGCAAGTGCCCTCTAGAAAAGAAAGATTTAGAAGATTATTTCAAGGGTAAATTGACAAAGGTTAATGAGAAGAATAATTTGACGTGTTTTGCAAAGTATAATAATCAGATAGAGGAATCCCAGTTTGCAATTCTAACGGGACCTGTAGCGGTAGAAGATGTTGATCGTGCCATTAAGGCGATGGACATCAAGACTGCTGCGGGTCCCGATGGGATGACAATGGGAGACATTATTAAAATTTTTAATAAGGATAATATGCTGCTGCCAAGACTGTACTCAATCTGGGTGGCCACGGGCAGGATACCAGACCAGCTGAAGGTCAGTAGGACCGTACTTATCCCAAAAAGTAACAATGAGGAAGAATTATTAGATATTAACAACTGGAGACCAATTACTATTGGTCCAATGTTACTAAGAATTTTTACTAAGATTATGGCTAATAGATTGAATAAGATTATTAATTTAAATAAAAGACAAAAGGATTTATGACGGGAGTCCCAGGGTGTGAGGAGAATATCAAGATCTTAGAAAATATAATAAATGGGGCAAAATATAAGAGGAAGGATCTGGCAATAGTCTTTGTAGACTTAGCCAAAGCCTTCGACTCTGTGGGACATAAATTGATTGTGACAGCTCTTAGAAGACTCCAGTTCCCGGGAGTTTTTATACAACTAGTTAGGGATCTTTATGAAAATAATTTTACCCACATCGAGGGTTTTAACTGTAAAACCGATAATATGCCGATTTTATGCGGGGTTAAGCAGGGCGATGCTTTATCGCCAATTTTGTTTAATATAATTATGGATCCGCTGATTAGTACAATTGAAGAGAAACAAAAGGGGATATTCCTGGATGAGGGTGGGAAGGGTTGCCATTGTGCAACGTTGGCATTTGCCGACGATATTGCCCTAATTAGTGAGACGTATGAGGGTATGATATTTAATCTTAGAATAGTGGAAAGATTTTGTCGGAACACAGGACTGGAGGTGAAAATTAAAAAAACTAAAGGGTTTTACTTTAGTCACAAGAATAAGTCCTTTATATACAATGACAAGCCTAATTGGAAATTTGAAGATCGGGAGATTCAATTTATTGAGCCAGGGACCACTGATAAATATTTAGGGGCCAAGATTGACCCCTGGCTGGGGATTAGTAAGGCCAACTGGGAAAATCAACTAGAATTATGGCTAGGGAACTTAAAAAGGTTCATCCCTGAAACCCGTTCAAAAGATTGAAATTTTAAAAACGTATTTTATCCCGAGGCTATTTTATAACCTGGTTTTATCAGAGGTTTCTCTGAATTATTTAAAGAAATTGGATAGTATTATTAAGAACGCGATCAAAGAGATCTTACACCTACCACAATCCATCACAGATGGCATTTTATATGCCAAGTCTCGAGATGGAGGCCTTGCCATAAACCGCTTATCGACATTTATCCCGATTTCGATAATGAGGAAATATGGATCGCTACTGAGATCGGAGGACGGGGTGCTACATGCATCATTTAAATTTGCCGGAAGTAGCGTGGAGGATCGAATGCGGAGGTTGAGTAAACTAAGAGTGATGGGAAATATCTGGAATCCAGAGATTATTTATGGATCGGAGGAAAGGGATATTGTCGTGAATAGCGATGAAGACGAAGACGGCTTGGAAGAATATGGGAGAGCAAATTATGCAAATTGGAGAGCCGTGGAGATGCAAAAATGGATGACCCTCCCCTGCCAAGGTGCAGGAATTCACTATTATAAGAATGATAACATCTCAAATAGTTGGCTACAGAGGATGCAGCACATGAAATCGTCAAAAGTGATTAATTCCCTGCTGTAAAGAGCTAACCTGTATCCAACGAGGTCATCACTGACGTATGGAAGGCCTTTCAACATCAAGAATTGTAGAAGGTGTGATGAAACTTCTGAGACTGTTGCTCATATTTCGGGTTGGTGCCCCTTTGTAAAGAACATGCGAATTAAGAGGCACAACAGAATTGTAGAGGAATTAATTGGATTTGTTAGGAAATATGGATGGACAATCTTTGTCGAGCCACGGATACGAGACAAATCTGATAAACTGTGGATACCAGACATTGTCTTGCAAAAGGATATGCAGTCCGTGGTGGTTGATGTAACAATAAGATCGGATTTTCAGATCAATTCCCTTGAGGAGGCTTGGGAGGAAAAGACCAGGAAATACGGACATCTTGATCAAGAGATAAGGAATCTAACCGGTAGTGGAACCGTATTGTTTTGTGGGTTTGTTATGGGCGCCCGAGGAAAATGGTTCGGTAAGAACTCGGACCTGATGAAGATCCTTGGGATAGAAAAATATAAAACGTTCGCTCGAAATATCTCAAACCTTACTTTATCTTTGACTCTGAACTCCTGAGAATGTTTATGGACTCGTAGGAACTTCGCCAATATTAGTATTTTATAATTGTATTTTGTTTGTTAATTTTAGTAATTTTAAGTATTGTAATGGTTTTAGTGGTTATAGTTTTAGGAGTTTTTAGCGAGTTTTAATCTTAGATTTTACTTATTTTAATTTTTATTAATAAAGTTGTTTAATTTTAGATCACTTAGGTAAGGGTGGAGGATAGTTGGGTGTTGAAAATTAAATAAATCACAAGCCTCACACAACAGAGGATGAGTGGGTATCCTGTTAAATGGTTGAAAGCCCTAGCTCATCCTGCCCTGCTGAATTCTGCATCACAATGCCATTTTAATTTTGTATTTTTTTTTAAACCGTCCCTTTTTAGATCTTCTGGCTGTGGTTTCGCTGGAAAGGGGTCAACGTCATACGTCGACGAGCGACGTAAAAACTCGGAATGGACACTCCATCGTGTAATGATGAGTGCAATAAATAGCCTTGGTTCCCCCTGGTAACGACCGAAACGAGGAGGCTCTGGACGGTGGTGATTTTAAGCTGTTTGTTGGTGTCTTAGTCGAGTTTTATCAGCGTTTTACCATTGTTTTATCTTTGGTTTTACCTGATTTTACTTATACTTTTACGCCACGGGCGGTTTTATCGTTTTACCGTTGTCTGAGCGTTACTCGGATTAGGCCGGCTAATACGACCTGTTCCTGTGAAAGATACGAGACGGCTGTTGACCTTTTCGGTCTGCGAGAAACAAATTTGGTTGAGGCGTGTATGGCCGATTCCAGAATATCCGGTTGGGTGGGAGACCGGGTAAACAACCGCCCCGCACGGTGGCTATTGGCGGCTCCGTGTGCAAAATGTGCTAGCCAAAACCGAACTAGACAATCCGTCTCAACCCAAACACAGACGGATGAGACCTTAAGAATTATTCCGGCTAGGCTATCCTCGGGCAGGCACGGGGAAGCCGTAAAAATAGTCCAGAATAACCAGGACAATATTCGAGTGGTAGGATTGATAGAGAAGGTCCCTCTTCAATCAGGTCCATTTAATAGCCGGACAGTTTTTAAACTCGAATTTTAAAGGACCCTTTGATTTTAGTCGAAGCGGAGTCTTAGAGAGACAAGATGAGGGAGATAAGGAAAAGATTATTCACCCATTAATTAGAGAAACCGATAAATTGGAAATTATAATTAATTACCCTATAGAGGATTTTAAGTGTAGTTATTGTAAGAATATCTACAATACTACTGGGTTATTTAGAAACCATCTTAAAGTATGTCGAGGGATTAAGTCGGTCAGGGTAAGGTGTAATAAATGCAAGTGGGAGGGTAGTTATCAGGCAGTAGCGTGCCATTATCCTAAATGTAGTAGAGGGGAGGTTGAGAGTGTAGGAACGAGTAATATGAATAATAAGGGTCAGGAAGAAGAGGTCGAGAATCTTTATCAATGTGAGCTTTCCCCATCGAAATTCAAAACGGCTAGAGGTCTGGGGCAGCATGAAAGGCATGCGCACCCGAGTTTAAGAAATGAGAAAAGAAAAAAGGGTAATGTAGAACGGAAGGAAAGGGTAGATAATAAGGAAGGTAATAGAAGAGGGGTGTGGTCCAGTGAGGAAATTGAAATGCTGCAAAGATTGGAAGCGGAACTTGTTGGCTGTAAGAATATAAACAAAATGATTGCGGATAGGATGGGGTCCAAGACTGCCAAACAAATTTCGGATAAGAGGCGATTGATAAATAAAAAGAAATCTAGCAAGAAGGATTTAAACGTGGAGGAGTTCCCTGACGACAGTGATGAAGGAGAAGGAGAGGACAAGGATAGAAGTGAAAATGAAGTACTGTCCGATAGTGGAAGAGGGGAAGGTAAAAATCAGGACATTACGAAAATTAGAGAATGTCCAGGTGGCTCAGTTATAGATCTGATAAAGATAATGGAAGAAGATTTGAAAACAAGTAAGAAAGGTGGTAAAGAGTTAGATAGTATTATGGATGAGGGAGTGGGTAAGTTAGTTAAGAGAAAGGAAAAGGGAAGGAAGAAGAACAATGATAGAACTAGTGTTACAGAAAAGGATAATGGTCGAAGGAAATTTAAAAAGGTAAATAATCCTTCACGGAGATATAGTACAAAGAAAGGTAAATTTAAAGAAGCACAAGTTTTATATAAAAATAAGAGACAGTACTTGGCAAGAACCCTTATGGGAGCCCCTGTTAATAGTAAATGCCCCCTAAGTGAAAAGGATCTAGAGGTGGATTTTAAGGAGAAATTAACGACTATTAATGATAAGAATAATTTGAGGGGCTTTGCCAAGTACAATAAATTAGGAGAGAAATCCCTGGAGAGTGCCCTAACGGGTCCGGTGGCGGTGGAAGAAGTCGATCAGGCCTTAAGGGCGATGGATGTAAACACCGCCGCAGGACCCGACGGGGCAACTTTGAGGGAGATTATTAATATTTTTAACAAAGACAACTTGTTACTGCCTAGGCTATATAGTATTTAGATACGTAGTGGTAGGATCCCAACAAGGCTAAAAGTGAGTAGAACAGTTTTAATCCCAAAAACGAGCAGTGAGGATAAACTTCGAGATATAAATAATTGGAGGCCAATTACCATTGGCCCAATCCTGCTCAGATTATTTACTAAAATCGTCGCGGGTAGATTAAGCAAGGTAATAAACTTGAATAAAAGACAGAAAGGCTTTATGTCGGGTATCTCAGGATGCGAAGAGAACATCAAGATCCTAGAGAATATCATGAAAGGTGCAAAAAAGAGAAAGAGAGATCTAGCGGTAGTATTTATAGACTTGGCAAAGGCGTTCGATACTATAGGACATAAACTAATTATTACCGCTTTAAAAAGACTTCATCTGCCGGCATTATTGATCAAATTAATAACAGATTTATATAATAATAATTCTACCCAAGTAGAGGGTTCAAAATGTAAAACTGGGAATATTCCCATTTTGAGGGGAGTAAAACAAGGTGACGCGTTGTCACCTATTTTATTCAACATAGTAATGGACCCCCTACTATGCACAATAGAGGAAAAGCAAAATGGTATCTTCTTAGGGGAAGATGGGAAGAGCGGTTATTGTGCGACGCTTGCGTTCGCAGATGACATTGCTTTACTCAGTCAAACATATGAGGGGATGAGGTGCAATCTAAAATTGGTAGAGAAATTCTGCAATAATACCGGTATGGAAATTAATATTAACAAAACTAAGGGCTTTTATTTTACCCATAAAAACAAAACCTTTGTATACAACGATGTAGTAAAATGGAATATTAATGGTGGGGAGATTCAATTTATAGAACCTGGCACGACTGATAAATATCTGGGGGCCAAAATTGACCCATGGGTAGGAATCAGTAGCGCAGAGTGGGAGAACCAACTAGAGATATGGATAAAGAGTTTGAAGAGCTCACCTTTCAAACCTGGCCAGAAATTTGAAATTTTAAAAACGTATTTTATCCCAAGAATGTACTTTTATCTAATTTTTATCGGAAGTCTCTTTTAATTATCTTAATAAACTAGATAATATTATTAAAAATGCGGCGAAGGAAATTTTACATCTGCCTCAATCGATTACGGATGGGGTGCTATATGCAAAAGCCCGTGACGGTGGCCTGTCATTAAATCGATTGACAGTATTCATACCAATTTCGATCATGAGGAAGTACGGTACACTGCAGAAATCAACAGATGAAATACTACATGCCTCATTTCACTTTGAGGGCAGTAGTTTGAAGGAAAGAATGCAGAAGATGAGCAACTTAAAAGCTTTGAAGAATATTTGGAACCCAGGATCGATTGTCGGAGATACTATGACGGAAGAAGAGGACGAGTTGGAGGAATTGGCTAGTTCGAACTATGCAAATTGGAGGACAGTTGAAGTACAGAGATGGATGGCCCTCCCCTGCCAAGGAGCGGGCGTACACTATTATAACAACGATAGTATCTCGAATAATTGGTTGAAGAGAATGGATCATATAAAAACGTCGAAAGTGATTAACTCATTGCTTTTACAAACAAACTTGTTTCCAACAAGAGCGACGTTAGCGTATGGCAGGCCATTCAGCGTGAAGAATCGTCGTAGATGTAAGGATTCCTCAGAAACTGTCGCACATATCTCCGGATGGTGCCCTTTTGTTAAAAATATGAGGATAAAAAGGCATAACAGAATAAGTGAGGAACTAGTGAAATATATTAAGAAATATGGGTGGACAATCTATATCGAACCCAGGATTAAAGATGAGGACGGGAAACTCTGGATACCGGACCTCATCGTAACGAAAGAACAGCAGATAATCATTATTGATGTGACAGTTAGGTCCGATTTTCAAATACACTCCCTCTAAGAGGCATGGGAGGAGAAGACAAACAAATACAAACATCTTGAGAAGGAGATAATGAACCTTACAGGTAGAGGAAAGTTATCCTTCTATGGGTTTGCGATGGGAGCCCGAGGGAAATGGCACTCTAAAAACTCAGAGTTGATGAAGACCCTCGGGATTGAGAAGTATAAATCCTTCGCCCAGAACATTACCAACTTAACCTTATCTTTAACCCTTGAACTCTTACGAATTTTTATGGACTTGTAACAACTCCGTTCGACTTGTGACTTTAGACCTTTCTAGATTTTAAGATATTTTAAATTTATTAGTTTTAAATAGTTTTAGTGATTTTAAATAGGTCGATTTGCTAATTTTAAATATTGGGGTTTTATTAATAAAGATACTGTGTTTTAGGTCACATAAGTTAATTGGTGGAGGGCAAGTTGGTGTAAATTAAATAAAGAGCACGCTACAATCAACAAATGATGAAGGGATACCTAGTTGAAATGGTTGATAGCCCTCTCTCATTTTGTCCCTCGCTGAGTATTCTGCTTCACAATGGTATTTTAAATCTTTTTATTGTTTTACCGTCCCCATTTTAGATCTTCTGGCTAGGTTTCGCTGGATAGGGGTTTTCATTCTGTCGACGAGCGACTTTTAAAACTCGAAATGGACACGATCCATCATGAATGGTGAGTGCAGATAAATACTGGGGGGATGTGACGACAGTGTTGTTAGGTTTTGGTCTCAGACCGGTGCCTGCGTAGTCACCGTTGCATTCGTTTTTACGTATTTTACCGAGTGCAAAGTTTAGGTCGAACCTCCTCGTGGTTCCCCCTGGTAACGGCCTATACGAGGAAGCTCCTGACGGGGGGCGATTTTAGCTGTCTTAGTGGCGTTTTAGTCTAGTTTTATCAGTGTTTTACCATCGATTTTATCTTTGGTTTAAACCTGATATTACTGGTGCTTTGCGCCACGGCGGCTTGATCGTTTTAACCGTTGTCTGAGCATTACTCGCTATAGTTCGGCTAATACGACCTGGTAGAAAAGATACGAGACGGCTGGTGACCTGTCGGTCTACGGGAAACAAAATTTTGGCGAAGGCGTTATGGCTGATACCAAAGCATCCAGTTGGGTGGGAGACCGGGTAAATAACCGCCCCGCACGGTGGCTTTTGGCGGCTCCGTGTGTAAAGTGTGCGAGCCAAAATCAGACTGTACAATCTGTCTCAATTCAGACACAGACGGATGAGACCTTACGAATTATTCCGGCAAGGTTGTCCTCGGGCAGGCACGAGGAAACCTTTAATATAGTCCAGAATAGTGACAAAATTCGAAAGACAATGCTGGGAGAGAAGGCCCCTCTACAGCCAAGTCCATTTAAGAGCCGGACAATTTTTAATTCGAATTTTAAAGGGCCCTTTTAATTGAAGTGGAGCTTTAGAGAGACAAGAGGGGGAAGATGGGGGTAGGATTATACACCCGTCCAATAGAGAAACTAATAAATTAGAAATTACAATCAATTATCCTATAGAAGATTGTAAGTGTAGTTATTGTAATAACATCTACAATACTACCGGGTTATTTAGGAAGCATTTAAAAGTAGGTCGAGGGATTAAATCGGTTAGGATAAGGTGTAGCAAATGTAAATGGGAGGGTAGTTACCAGGCAGTAGCGTGCCATTATCCGAAATGTAAAAGAGATGGGGATGGTAGTAGAGGTACTTGTAGTAACGTTAATGATAGGATTGTGGAGGAAGATTTAGAGAAACCCTTTCAATGTGAGCTTTGCTCATTAAAATTTAAATCGGCTAGAGGATTGGGACAACATGAAAGGCATGCACACCCTAGTTTAAGAAACGAGAAAAGGAAAGGGAGTAAGATGGACAAAATAGAGAACAATGATGGAAATAAAAGGGGTGTATGGTCTAGAGAAGAAACTGAAATGTTGCAACAATTGGAATCTGAGTTTATTGGTTGCAGAAATATAAATAAATTGATAGTGGATAGGATGGGGTCTAAAACTGCAAAACAAATTTCAGACAAGAGACGACTAATAAACAAGAAAAATAAATCTAGTAAGAAGGATTTAAATTTAGACGAGCTCCCCAATAGTATTGATGAAGAGGAAGGAGAGGATAATGACAGAATTGGAAGTGACCTGATACCCGATAGGAGCGTAGAAGAGGAGAATCAGGACATTACGGATGTTAGGGAATGCCCAAATGGCTCAATCACAGATTTGATCAAAATAATGGAGGAAGATCTGAAGAAGGGTAAAAAAGGTTGCAAAGAGTTTAATAAGATTATGGGGGAGATTGTGGGTAAATTAGGAAAGAGGAAGGAGGATGGTAGGAAGAGTAAAATAAGTGATAATAATAGCTTTAAACTTTATTCTAAGGATAATGGACGAAAGAAATATAGGAAGGTAAACAACGCTTTAAAAGAGATACAGTGGGAAAAAAGGGAAGTTTAAAGAGGCACAAGTCTTATATAAAAGTAAAAGGCAGTATTTGGCAAGAACTTTAATGGGAGCCCCTGTTAATAGTAAATGTCCCCTAAGCAAGAAGGAATTGGAGGAATATTTTAAAGAGAAATGAATGACTATTAATGAGAAAAATAGTTTAAGGGGTTTCGCCAAATACGAAAATCAAAGAGAGGAATCCATGGACGTTGCTCTATCTGGTCCTGTGACGGTGGAAGAAGTCGATCAGGCCTTAAGGGCGAAGGACGTGAACACCGCCGCAGGACCAGATGGGGTAACGTTAAGGGAGATTATTAAAGTCTTTAATAAAGATAATTTAATACTGCCTAGGGTGTATAGCATTTGGCTACAAAGTGGTAGGATCCCAGACAGGTTAAAAACTAGTAGAACAGTGTTAAGCCCAAAAGTGAGCAGTGAGGATAAACTTAAAGATATAGATAATTGGAGGCCAATAACTAAAATCGGGCCAATCCTGCTCAGACTTTTTACTAAAATCGTGGCGGGTAGGCTTAATAAGGTAATAGGTTTAAACAAACGTCAAAAAGGTTTTATGTCTGGTATCTCAGGGTGCGAGGAAAATATTAAAATCCTTGAGAATATTATGAAAGGTGCCAAGAAGAAGAAAGAAAAATTTAGCTGTAGTCTTTATAAACTTGGCAAAAGCTTTTGACAAGATAGGACATAAATTAATTATTACTGCGTTAAGAAGGCTTCATCTTCCGGTATTATTTATTAAATTGATAATAAATTTATATGATAATAATTCTACTCAAGTAGAGGGTTCTAATTGTAAAACCAGGAATATTCCCATTTTACGGGGGGGTAAAACAGGGTGATGCTTTATCACCAATTTTATTTAACATAGTTATAGACCCTTTACTTTGCACAATTGAAGAGAAACAAAAAGGAACATTTCTTGGAGAGGATGGAAATAGTTGTCACTGCGCAACGCTTGCGTTCGCAGATGACATTGCCTTGATTAGTGAAACTTAGGAGGGAATGGCATGCAATTTGAAAATAGTGGAGAAATTTTGTAATAATACCGGAATGGGGATTAATATTAATAAAACCAAGGGCTTTTATCTTACCCATAGAAATAAAACTTTTATATATAACGATGTAGTAAATTGGAGTATTAATGGGGGGGATTATACAGTTTATAGAGCCGGGTGTTACTGACAAGTATCTTGGGGCCAAAATTGACCCATGGGTGGGAGTCAGTAACACCGAATGGGAAAAGCAGTTAGAGGAATGGGTGAAGAATTTAAAAAGGTCTCCTCTAAAACCAGGCCAGAAATTTGAAATTTTAAAAACATATTTTATCCCTCGATTGTATTTTTATCTAATTTTAGCGGAAGTTTCTCTTAACTATCTTAGTAAACTAGACAATATTATTAAAAATGCGGTGAAGGAAATCTTACATCTTCCTCAATCTATTACGGACAGGGTGCTCTACGCAAAAGCCCGTGATGGTGGCCTGGCATTAAATCGTCTGTCAGTATTCATACCGATTTCGACTCTGAGGAAGTATGGTACACTACAGAATTCGACGGATGAAATATTACATGCCTCATTTCATTTTGAAGGCAGTAGTGTGAAGGAGAAGATGCGGAAAATGAGTAGTCTAAAGGCACTGGAGAACATCTGGAATCCGTGTATCAATCAAGGGTCGAATGTTGGAGATACCATTATGGAAGAAGATGAAGAAATGGAAGAATTTGCGAGTTCCAACTACGCAAATTGGAGAACTATAGAAGTACAGAAGTGGATGGCCCTCCCCTGTCAAGGGGCAGGGGCACACTAATACAAGAATGATTGTATCTCCAATAACTGGTTGAAGAGGACAGACTCTATGAAAACGTCCAAAGTGATTAATTCACTGTTGCTACGAACGAATTTGTTTCCAACAAGGGCGACATTATCGTATGGCAGGCCATTCAACATCAAAAGTTGTCGAAGATGTAATGATCCTTCAGAAACAATAGCACATATTTCTGGTTGGTGTCCCTTTGTAAAAAATATGAGGATTAAGAGGCACAACAAAATAGTTGAGGAGTTAGTTAAATATATCAAGAAATACGGGTGGATAATATATGTGGAACCTAGGATTAAGGATGAGGCCGGGAAACTCTTGGTACCGAAGCTCATCGTGACGAAGGAGCAGCAGATAATTGTTATAGATGTAACAGTTAGGTCTGATCTCCAAATAAACTCCCTCGAAGGGGCCTGGGACGAAAAGACGAAGAAATATCAACATCTTGAGAAGGAGATAATGGACCTTACCGGTAAAGGAAAGGTATCCTTCTACAGTTTGTGATGGGAGCCCGAGGGAAATGGTTTTCAAAGAACTCAGATTTGATGAAGACCCTCAGGATCGCGAAGTTTAAATCCTTCGCGCAGAATGTCACAAACTTGTCTTTGTCATTGACCCTCTAGTTCCTCCGGACTTTTATGAACTCTTAATAACTCCCTTTGATTTATTTAAGTTTTAGGTCGGGAATTTTAAGGTTTTTTAATGCTTTTATATTTCTTAGTAGGTTTTAACTAATTTTTATTTTAATATTTTAATTTTCTCTGTTTTAGTAATAAAGTTGTGGTATTTTAGATCACTTAGGTAATTGGTGGGGGGTAATTTGGTGTTAATTAATCAACAGGACACGCGATACACAGCAAATGATGAGTGGTGACCTAGTCAATACGGTAAATAATCCGAGCTCATCTTTGTCCTCGCTTGAGATTCTGCTTCGCATTATTATTTTAATTTTTTACCTTTTTTTTAATCGTTCCCATTTTAGATCATTCAGCTGTGGTTTCGCTGGATAGGGGTTTGTCTTTTGTCGACGAGCGACGTGAAAACTCGAAAAGGACACTCCATCATGTATGATGAGTGCAATAAACACTACAGTGTTTTTAAGGTTGTTGGTCTCCGACCGGTGCCTGCGTAGTCACCTTTGTGATTCGTTTTTACGTATTTTGTCGATCACAAAGTAAGGTCGAACCTCCTCGTGGTTCCCCCTGGTAACGGCCTGTATGAGGAAGCTAAACGGGTTGACAGTTTTATCTGTTGGAGAGTTTTAGTCTGGTTTTTACTGATGGTTTTACCTTGACCTTATGGTTGGTTTTACCTGGGTTTTAAACTGTACTTTGCTTTTCTGACGATTTTATTGTTTTATCCCGTTGTTAAAGCATTACTCTGATCAGGCCGGCTAATACGACCTCATAGAAAGGGTACGAGACGGCTGGTGACCTTCCGATCAAATTAAATTCAATTTTGGTGGAGGCGATTATGGCTAACACTGAAAATTCCGGTTGGGTGGGAAACCGGGAGAATAACCGCCCCGCACGGTGGTTATTGGCGGCACCGTGCGCCAAGTGTACTAGCCAAAAAAGGACTAGACAGTCTGTCTCAACTCAGACAGATGAGACCATAATTATTACTCCGGCTAGGCTATCCTTGGGCAGGCACAAGGAAGCCGTTAAAAATGTCCAGAGTAACTTGGACAGAATTCAAATTGAGGGTTTGATAGAGAAGGCCCCTCTACAGCCCAGTCTTTTTAACAGCCGGACTTATTTTAATTCAAATTTTAAGGGGTCCATTGATTTTAGTCGTAATGGAGAATCGGAGCATAGTGAGGAGAGGAATGATAGTCATCCACCCAATAATAAGGGAGACTGATAAACTAGAATTAATAATTAATTATCCCATTGATAATTTTAGTTGTAATTATTGTAAGAATATTTATAATCCAACAGGGTTATTTAGGAAACCTTTAAAAGTGTGTAGGGGGATTAAATCGATTAGAGTGAGATGTAGCAAGTGTGGTTGGGAAGGGAGCTACCATGCGGTAGCCTGCCACTATTCTAAATGTAGTATAACTAATAATGAGAATATTAATGTAGAGGGAGAGGTAGGTGTAGAGAGTGATAAATCACATTGTTGTGAACTATGCCCATTAAAATTTAAGAGAGTTAGGGGGTTGAGCCAGCATGCGAGACATGCGCATCGCAATTTGAGGAATGAAAAAAGGAAAAAAGGAAAAATAGAGACCAAGGAAAAGATGGTAAATAGTGAGAAAAGTAAGAAAGGGGTATGGTCTGAGGAAGAAATTGTAAAATTACAACAATTGGACTTGGAATTAAGGCGATGTAAAAATATTAATAAGCTCATCGCGGAAAAATAGGAACCAAAACAGCTAAACAGATTTCAGATAAGAGAAGGTTATTAAATAAAAAGAATAGAAGCCACGAAGAGGATATGGGCATGGATCAGGAAGCAATACTTAATAATATCAATGTGAATGAAGAAACAGATAATGAGGAAGTAGAAGTGGAAAGGATAGGTGATGGGGGAAGGCCTCTTGATAGCGATAATCAAGAGGGTAAGGGTAGAACAGATAATTTAGACCACAGTGATAAATCACTGGAGGATTTAATTAAAATAGTCGAAGATGAGTTAGGTAGGAATAAAGGTAGTTTTAAGGAATATGAAATGATTATGGATAGAATTATGGTGAAAATAGGAAAGGATAAAAAAGGGGTAACATCTAAGAAAAGGAGTAAAGAAGTAGGAATAAAATCGAAGAATAGTGGGCGAGGAAAGAGAGGAAAAGGGAATAATGCTAAAAGAAGGTAGAGTATGAAAAAAAAAGGAAAGTTTAAGGAAATGCAAATCCTTTATAAAACAAAAGGCAGCTTTTGGCAAGAACCCTAATGGGGGATCCATCGAAATATAAATGTCCCCTTAGTAAGGAAGAGTTAGAAGAGTACTATCAAATAAGACTCTCTCAGGTTAATGAGAAAAATAATTTAAGAGGATTTGCTAAATATGAGAATAGAGTTGAGGAATCTGATGATGTTGTCCTGCTGGGTCCGGTAACGGTAGACAACGTCAATCAGGCTATTAAGGTGATGGACGTCGATACCGCTGCTGGGCCAGACAGGATGACATTAAAAGAAATAATTAAGATTTTTAATAAAGATAACACACTGCTACCTAGACTCTATACAATTTGGATTAAAGCTGGTAAAATCCCAGATGAGATGAAATTGAGTCGGACCGTACTGATCCCCAAAGTAAATGAGGAGGAGGAATTAAAAGATAAATAACTGGAGGCCAATAACGATTGGACCAATTATGCTGAGATTATTTACCAAAATAATGGCGGGTAGGGTAAATAAAGTGATAAGTCTTAATAAAAGGCAAAAAGGTTTTATTACCGGAGTTCAGGGATGAGGGGAAAATATTAAAATTTTAGAAAATATTATTAAGGGATCAAAAAAGAGAAAGAAAGATCTAGCAGTGGTCTTTGTAGACCTTGCCAAAGCATTTGATACGGTAGGTCATAAATTAATTTTAACAGCTCTTAGGAGACTCCATCTCCCGGTTTTATTTATTAAATTAATAGCTAACTTATACGAGAATAATTTTACACAGATCGAGGGTTTTAATTGTAGAACAGAAAGAATTAAAATTTTAAGAGGTGTCAAGCAAGGGGATGCTTTGTCACCAATTCTTTTTAATATAGTAATGGATCCTCTTATCGTGACCATCGAAGAAAGGAAAAAAAGGAATAATTTTAGGATCAGATGGGAAAAGCTGTCACTGTGCTACTTTAGCATTTGCAGATGACATAGCGTTAGTTAGCAATTCATATGAGGGAATGAAATACAATTTAAAACTAGTAGAAAGATTCTGTAATAATACAGGAATGGAGGTAAATGTTAAAAAGACTAAAGGGTTTTACTTTATTGTTAAAAATAAGACAATTATCTATAATAATACGGCAAATTGGAAATTCAATGACGGGAATATTCAATTTATAGAACCAGGTCAAACAGAATACTTAAAAATAATCCCCGTGGATTGGCGTCAGCCAATCAGACTGGGAAGATCGGTTGGGAAATTGGATTAGTAATTTAAAATCATCCCCCCTAAAACCGGTACAAAAATTTGAGCTTTTAAAAACCTATTTTATACCTAGATGTATTTTTATTTAATTTTATCAGAATCCTCTATAAATTATCTTAACAAATTAGATATTATAATTCAGAACACTGCAAAAGAGATATTACATCTTCCGCAGTCGATCACGGATGGCGTTTTATATGCTAGATATCGTGATGATGGCCTTGCCTTGAATAGATTGGCGACTTTCATCCCAATTTCAATTATGAGAAAATTCGGGACGCTCCACAGATGAAATTTTGCATGCCTTGTTTCATTTTGAGGGTGAAAGTGTAGCTGAGAAGATGCGGAAATTGATTAAATTAAAAGGGCTGGAATCGATTTGGAACCCGAACGTTAATCGATAATTGGGAGAAAACGATACTATCGGAGAGGATAGTGATGAGGAATTGGAAGAGATCAGTAACACTAATTATGGCAATTGGAGATCAATGGAAGTTGATAGATGGATAGCCCTCCCATTTCAAGGAGCTGGTGCTCATTACTACAAAAATGATAGTATTTCGAACAACTGGTTGAAGAAGGTTCAATATATGAAAACAAAGGTAATAAATTCGATCTTATTGAGGACTAATCTATTTCCGATAAGGGCATCCTTGTCGTATGGAAGGCCTTTTAATGTTAAGCCCTGCAGAAGATGTAATGCAACTTCAGAGACGTTGGCTCATATCTCTGGATGGTGTCCCTATGTTAAGAATATGCGGATAAAAAGACACAATAGGGTGGCAGAAGAGTTAACTAAATTTGTTAGGAAGAATGGGTGGACAATTTTTATAGAGCCAAGGATCAAGGAGAAGGTAGGGAAATTATGGATCCCTGATCTAATTGTTAAGAAAGATCAGCAAATAGTTGTTGTAGATGTGACAATAAGGACGGACCTTCAAATTAACTCCTTGGAAGCAGCATGGGAAGAGAAGACAAGTAAATACCAACATTTAAAGGCTGAGATAATGGACCTCACAGGAAGAGGAAACATATCCTTCCATGGTTTTGTAATGGGTGCCCGAGGAAAATGGCTGGAAAAGAATAATGAGCTTATGAAAAGCCTCGGGATTTTGAAATTTAAATCTTTCTCCCAGAACATTACCACCCTTGTTTTATCTCTGACCCTGGAACTGCTGCGGATTTTTATGGACTCACAAGTTCTCCTTAAGACATAATTTAATAATTTTTTTAAAAATTATTTTAACCATAGAATTTTAAGTAGTGTTTGTTGTTTTAATTAATTTTAGGTATTTTAATTTTTAATCTTTTAAAATGTTTTAGTAATAAAGTTTGGTAGATTTTAGCTCACATAAATAATTGGTGGTGGGTAATAGGTGAAATAAATAAAGTACACGCTCAACACAACAGGTGCTGAGTGGTAAACACTGTTTAATGGTTGATTAACCCAGCTCATCCCTCCCCTTGCCGAGTCCTGATTCAACATTGTAGTTTGTCGTTTCCCTTAACATCATCTGGCTGCGGTTTCGCTGGATAGGGGTATTCATGCGTCGACGAGCGACGTAAAAACTTGAAAAGGACACAATCCATCGCGCATGGTGAGTGCATCAAAAAGGTTGAGTTGAACCACCATGTGGTTCCCCCTGGTAACGGCCTGGAAGAGGAGGTTCAACGGAGAGGGCAATTTTAACTGTTTGGGGTTTTAGCCTGGTTTTAAACTGATGGTTTTACCTTGACCCTTGGGTTGGTTTTACCTAGGTTTTAACCTGTGCTGGACTTTCTGGCAGTTTTATTGTCTTTTACCGTTGATAAAGCATTACTCAGACCAGGCCAGCTAATACAACGCAGAGAAAAGATACGAGACGGCTGGTGACCTTTCGGTCAAATTTAAAATCCAAATTTGGTAGAGGCGATTATGGCCAATATTGAAAATTCCGGTTGAGTGGGAAACCGGGAAAATAACCGCCCTGCACGGTTATTATTGGTGGCTCCGTGCGCTAAATATATGAGCCAAAAATGGACGAGACAGTCCGTCTCAACACAGACGGATGAGACTGTAATTATTACTCCGGCTCGGCTGTCCTTGGGCAGGCACAAGGCAGTCGATAATTACGCTCAGAGTAATTCGGATTTAATTCGAGTTAGAGGACTGAACGAGATGGCCCCTCTTCAGTCCAGTCCTTTTAATAGCCGGACATATTTTAATTCGAATTTTAATGGGCCCTTTAATTTTAGTCGGGTTGGAGAGACAGAGCACAGAGAGGAGAGAGATGAAGGAGAAATTATTCACCCAATAACTAGGGAGGCTGATAAAATAGAAGTAGTTATAAATTATCCAACTGATAATTTTAGCTGTGAGTATTGTAAAAATGTGTGTAACACTACGGGATTACTTAGGAAGCATTTAAAAATATGTAAGGGGATTAAATCAGTTAGAATAAAATGTAGCAAATGTGAATGGGAAGGAAACTATCAAGCGGTAGCCTGCCACTATTCAAATGTAGTGTAACTCGAAATAAAGATATTAGTGGAGAGATAGTGAATGACGGTTTAATTAGTTGTGAGTTACGCCCGTTAAAGTTTAAGACATCTAGGGGACGAGGCCAGCATGAGAGGCATGCTCATCCCAGTTTAAGGAATGAAAAAAGGAAAAAAGGTAAAACAGAAAGTAAAGAAAAGGTTATGAATGGGGAGAAAAGCAAAAAAGGGGTCTGGTCCCGGGAAGAAATTGTTAAATTGCAATTGCTAGAGTCTGAATTCAAGGGATGTAAAAACATAAATAAACTTATCACGGAAAGGTTAAATACTAAAACAGCCAAACAGATCTCTGATAAAAGGAGGTTATTGATTAAAAAACAGGGTAACTGCGAGGAGGAAACGGGTATAGACCAGAAAGTAATACTAAATGATGTTAGTATGAATGAGGAAAATGATAACGAGGAGGCAGGAGGAGAGAGGGTAGTTGAGGAAGGAAGGCCCCTCGATGGGGAGAGGCAAGAGGATGAGATTAATGGAGATAGAATGGATTATAGGGATGAGTCTTTCGAAGATTTAATAAAAATTATGGAAGAGGGACTAGGAACGACAAAAGGTATTACCAAGGAGTATGACGAGATTATGGATAAAGTAATTAGGAAGATAGGAAAAGGAAACGAAGATAAGAATTTTAAGAAATAGAGTAAGAAGGTTGGAGTGAAATTAAAGAGAGGTAGGCAACGAAAAGAGAGAGAAAGAGAATAACGCGAAAAGAAGATATAGTAGAAAGAAAGGAAAATTTAAAGAAGTACAAACTATGTATAAAAAGAACAGGCAGTGACTAGCGAGGACCCTAATGGGGGAACCATCTAATAATGGATGTCCCCTTAATAAAGACGACCTGGAAGAATATTATAAAATAAGATTATCAAAGGTAAATGATAAATGTAACTTGAGGGGATTCGTTAAATACGCTAAAGGGAGTGAGGATTCTGTAGAGGGGGTCCTGTTGGGTCCGGCGACGGTGGACGACGTCAATCAGGCCATTAAGGCGATGGACGTCGACACTGCCGCCGGACCTGACAGGATAACCTTAAAAGAGATAATTAAGATTTTTAATAGAGACAACATTTTGCTACCTCGGCTATTTACTTTGTGGATCAAAAATGGTAATATCCCTGATCAGTTGAAGTTGAGTAGAACGGTGTTAATTCCTAAAGTAAATGATAAAGAGAAACTTAAAGACATTAACAATTGGAGACCCATAACAATAGGGCTGATTATATTAAGATTGTTTACAAAAATTATGGCGGCTAGATTAAATAGAACAATTAACCTTAATAAGAGACAAAAAGGTTTTATGACCGGCGTTGCCGGGTGAGAGGAAAATATTAAAATTTTAGAGAATATCATAAAAGGAGCTAAGAAGAAGAAGAAGAAGAAGAAGGACTAAGCGGTGGTCTTTGAAGACCTGGCTAAGGCCTTCGACACCGTTGGTGATAAACTAATTTTAACAGCCCTTAGGAGACTCCATTTACCGTTTTTATTTATTAAATTAATAACTAGCTTATATGAGAATAATGTAACGCAGATGGAAGGTTTTAAATGTAGGACGGAAAAAATTAGTACTTTAAGAGGTGTTAAGCAAGGTGATGCATTATCACCCATTTTGTTTAATATAGTGATGGATCCCCTCATTGCTACTATCAAAGATAGAAAAAAAGGAATATTCTTCGGTGTAGATGGTAGGAGTTGTCATTGTGCTACATTAGCTTTCGCAGACGACATTGCGTTAGTCAGCGATTCATATGAGGGGATGAAGTATAATTTAAAATTGGTAGAGAAATTCTGCGTGAATACGGGAATGGAGTTAATGTTAGGAAGACTAAGGGTTTTATCTTACCGTCAAAAACAAAACAATTATTTTTAATGATAAAGACAATTGGAAATTTAACAAGGGATCTATTCAATTTATTGAACCGGGTCAGACAGATAAGTACTTTAGGGCAAAGATAGACCCGTGGGTTGGTATAGCCCAAGCGGACTGGGAGGTTAAATTAGAAGGCTGGATAAATAACTTAAAGATATCACCCCTAAAACCAACACAGAAATTAGAAATTTTAAAAACATTTTATTCCCAGGTTATACTATTATCTAATTTTATCAGAATCCTCTGTGAATTATTTAAACAAATTAGACAATATAATTAAAAACGCGATCAAGCAAATACTACATATCTTCCACAATATGCCAAAAATCATGATGGAGGCTTGGCAATAACCAGGTTGGCTACCTTTATTCCAATAGCGATCATGAGTAAGTATGGGACTCTCCATAAATCCCCGGACGAAATTGTGCATGCCGCGTTTCAGTTCGAGGGCGAAAGTATTATGGAGAGAATGAAGAAATTAAGTAAATTAAAGTCTTTGGAATTGGTGTGGAATCCAAATGGCAATAGGCAATTGGCAGAAGTTAATACTATCAACGAAGAAAGTGATGAGGAAATTGATGAATTCAGCAACACTAATTATGCAAATTGGAGATCCACGCAAATTGATAAATGGTTGGCTCTCCCCTGCCAGGGAGCAGGTATTCACTACTTCAGAAACGATAGTATATCGAATAATTGGCTTAAAAAGATTCAATTTATGAAATCCTCAAAAGTAATTAACTCGATTTTATTAAGGACCAATCTGTTTCCGACAAGGGTGTCCTTGTCGTATGGAAGACCGTTTAACATCAAAGCCTGCAGAAGATGTAATGTAACCTCGGAAACTCTGGCACACATCTATGGATGGTGCCCCTATGTTAAGAACATGTGTATTAAAAGGCATAGAGTGGCAGAGGAGCTTACTAAATTCGTTGGGAAGAACGGGTGGACAATTTTCGTCGAACCTAGAATCAAGGATACGGAAGGGAAACTTTGGATCCCTGACTTAATATTTAAAAAGGATCATCGAATAATAGTAGCAGATGTAACGATTAGGTCAGACCTTCAAATCAACTCCTTAGAAGCAGCTTGGGAGGAGAAAGTAAACAAATATAAACATCTAAAGGAAGAAATTATGGACCTTACAGGAAGAGGAAACATATCCTTCCACGGTTTCGTGTTGGGCTCCCGAGGGAAATGGTTGGAGAAGAATGGAGAGCTTATGAAGGACCTCGGGATTTTGAAGTTTAAATCTTTCGCCCAGAATATCACGAACCTGGTTTTATCATTAACCCTTGAGCTGCTAAGAATTTTTATGGACTCTTAATTTCCTCCAGATGACATAATTTAATAACTTTTTAGATATCTTTTTATTGATTTTTAGATAGTCTTAACTATTTTAATTAATTTTAGAGGTTTTAGATTTTAGAATTTTAGTAAATAAAGTTTGTATTTTAATCTCACGTTTAAATGGTGGTGGGTAATATCGGTGATAAAATTAAAATTCCACGCTCAACACAGCAGGTGATGAGTGGTAAACTATATTGAAAGGTTGAATAACCCAGCTCATCCCTGCCCTTGATGAATTCTGTCTTTTCATCTTTTTTTTATTGTACAGTTCCCTTAAGATCATCCGGCTGTGGTTTCGCTGGATAGGGGTTTTTACGTGTCGACGAGCGACAGAAAAACTCGAAACGGACACAATCCATCATGCATGGGGAGTGCAACTAAATTTTCTCGATCAACTTTGATCGAGAAAATACGTAAAAACAGATCACAAAGGTGACTACGCAGGCACCGGTCGGAGACTAACAACCTTAAAATACTGTAGTCACACCCCCCTACAGTTACTACAGTGTTTTAAGGTTGTTGGTCTCCAACCGGTGCCTGTGTAGTCACCTTTGTACTCGTTTCTACATATGTTTATCGATCACAAAGTAAGGTTGAACCTCTACGTGGTTCCCCCTGGTAACAGCCTGTATGAGGAAGCTCTTGACGGGAAGGCGATTTTAGATTGTTTTGTGGCGTTTTAGTCTGGTCTTATCAGTGTTTTTACCATTGATTTTATCTTTGGCCTGAACTCGATTTTACCAGTGCTATACGCCACGGGCGGTGTTTTATTGTTTTACCCGTCGTTTGAGCATTACTCGGACCAGGCCGGCTAATACGACCTCTAGAAAAGATACGAGACGGCTGGTGACCATTCGGTCTGTGTGAAACCAAATGTGGCAGAGGCAATTATGGCCGATTTCAAAGTATCCGGTTGGATGGGAGACCGGGTAAATAATTGCCCCGCACGGTTGCTTTTGGCGGCTCTGTGTGCTAAATGTATGAGCCAAAAACGAAATGGACAATCCGTCTTGATTCAAACTCAGACGGAAGAGACCATAAGAATTATTCCGGTAAGGCTGTCCTCGGGCAGGCATGAGGGAGCTGTTAACATGGTCCAGAATAATCAAGACATAATTCGAAGGGAAAGGCTGGTACAGAAGGCCCCTCTACAGCCATGTCCATTTAACAGCCGGACGATTTTGAGTTAGAATTTTAAAGGGCCATTTGTTTTTAGTCGAAGTGGAGTTTTAGAGAGCAATGAGGAGAGAGATGAAGAGAGGATTATTCACCCGTTAACTAAAGAAACTGAAACTAGAATTAATAATTAATTACCCTATAGAAGATTTTAAATGTAGTTTTTGTAATAATATTTATAACACAACAGGGAGGTTTAGGAAACATTTAAAAATATGTAAAGGAATCAAATCGGTAAGGATTAGGTGTAATAAATGTAAATGGGAAGGAAGTTATCAGGCAGTAGCATGCCACTACCCTAAATGTACTAAGAGCGATAATATTAGTCTTGGTACTAGTAATAGCACTTGTATTAGTACTAGTAATGTAGAAGATGAAGTAGAAAAATCATACCAGTGTGAATCATGCCCATTAGAATTTAAATCAGCCAGAGGGTTGGGACAGCATGAAAAACATACACACCCCGTCTTGAGGAATGAAAAAAGGAAAAAGGGTCAAACAGAGGCTAGGAATAGGATAGATAATAGGGAAGGTAACAAGAGGGGAGTATGGTCCAAAGAAGAGGTAGAGAGGTGCAACAACTAGAAATAGAGTTTGCTGGCTGTAGAAATATTAATAAAATTATTGCAGAGAAAATCGGTTCTAAAACCGCGAAACAAATCTCTGATAAAAGACGACTATTAAATAAGAAGAATAAAACTAGTGAGAAGAATTTAGAGTTAGTCCTTAATGTTAGTGATGACAATGAAATGGAGGCTAATGACCTGATATTAACTAGGATTGTGGAGGAGGAAAATGGGAGTGAACAAAAGGGCCAGGAGAACACTAACGTTATGGAAGGTCCAGGTCATAGTGATGGGACAATAACAGATTTGATGAAAATAATTGAAGAAGACTTGGATAAGAGTAAAACGGGTAGTAAGGAACATGAGAAAATTATGGGTATGATATTGGATAAATTAGGAAAGAAAAAAAGAGGAAGGTACAAGTAACAAGACAACTCATAGTAAACGAGTACATTTTAAGCAAAGGGATAGTGGACGAAGGAAGACTAAGAATGAGAATAATGCGAAGAAAAGGTATAGTAGAAAAAAAAGGAGAATTTAAAGAAACACAAGTCTTTCATAAAACTAAAAAAGACAATATTTAGCAAGAACGTTAATGGGGGCCCCAGTTAAGAGCGAATGTCCCCTGAGTAAGGAAGAATTGGAAGAATATTTTAGAAAGAGATTAACAAATTTAAACGAGAAGAATAATTTAAGAGGTTTTGTTAAATATAAAAGTCAAGGAGAGGGATCCTTAGTTGGTGCTCTGACCGGTCCTGTAACGGTGGAAGACGTTGATCGCGCCGTAAAGGCGATGGATGTGAAAACCGCTGCAGGACCGGATAGGGTAACGCTGAGGGATATAATTAAAAATATTTAATAAGGACAATTTACTACTGCCGAGACTATACGCCATTTGGATTCAAACCGGTAAAATTCTAGATCAATTAAAAATTAGTAGAACGGTTCTGATCCCTAAAGTGAGCAATGAAGAAGAATTAAAAGATATAAATAATTGGAGGCCGATTACGATAGGTCCAATTTTGCTCAGGATTTTTACTAAAATCGTAGCGAATAGGTTAAGTAAAGTCGTAAATCTTAATAAAAGGCAAAAAGGTTTTATGACCAGTGTTGCAGGATGAGAAGAGAATATAAAAATACTCGAAAACATCATGAACGAGGCTAAAAAGAATAAAAGGAATCTAGCAGTAGTCTTTATAGATTGAGCTAAAGCCTTTGACACAGTAGGTCATAAACTTATTATTACAGCGTTGAAGAGACTCCAGCTCCCGTCAATATTTATTAAATTAATTACAAATCTATATGAAAATAACTTTACTCAGGTGGAAGGTTTTAAGTGTAAAACCGGAAACATTCAGATTTTAAGAGTAGTAAAACAAGGTGACGCATTGTCACCGATTTTGTTTAATATTGCAATGGACCTGTTAATTAGCACTATCGAGGAAAAGCAATAGGGAATATTCCTAGGAGTGGATGGGAATAGTTGTCACTGCGCAACATTAGCGTTTGCAGATGACATAGTTCTAATTAGCCAATCATATGAGGGTATGGTGTATAATTTAAAAGTGGTCGAGAGGTTTTGCAATAATATGGGGATGGAAGTTAATATTAAGAAAACTAAAGGATTTTACGTTACTTATAGGAATAAGACATTTATATTCAACGATAAAGTAAACTGGAAATTGAACGAAGGGGATATACAATTTATAGAACTGGGAACCACAGAAAAATACTTGGGGGCTAAAATAGACCCGTGGTTAGGGATTAGTAAACTTGACTGGGAAAACCAATTGGATGCATGGATAGGAAATTTAAAAAGATCCATATTAAAACCAGTGCAAAAATTAGAACTTTTAAAAACATATTTTATTCCTAGGCTGCATTATTATTTAGTTTTAATCAGAGGTTTCTTTTAATTATCTTAAAAAATTAGATAATATTATTAAAAGTGCGGCGAAGGAGATTTTACACCTTCCGCAATCCATCACGGATGGAGTGCTTTATGCAAAATCCCGTGATGGTGGCCTGGCACTAAATCGATTGTCAACTTTCATTCCGATCTCGATTATGCGGAAATATGGAACGCTACAGAAATCCGAAGATGAGGTATTGCATGCCTCTTTTCGGTTTGAAGGTCATAGCGTAGCAGAGAGAATGTATAAACTGAGTAAGTTAAAGGTTATGGAAAACATCTGGAATCCCAATATTAATCGAGGATCTGATGAAGTGGATACTATCATTGAAAATAGTGAAGACGGGTTGGAAGAATTTGCTAATACCAACTATGCAAATTGGAGAATAATAGAACTACAGAGATGGATGGCCCTCCCTTGTCAAGGGGCAGGGATCCATTACTATAAAAATGATAGTATATCCAACAATTGGAGGAGTAAGACACAATTTTTGAAGATGTCCAAAGTGATTGATTCCATCTTGTTACGAATGAATTTATTTCCAACACGAGCGTCATTATCGTATGGCTGGCCATTTAATGTAAAAAAATTGCAGAAGATGTAATGATGTCTCGGAAACAGTCACACATATTTCTGGATGGTATCCATATGTGAAGAACATGAGAGTCAAGAGACACAATAGGATAGCAGAGGAGTTGGTGAAATTTGTTAAGAAAAACGGGTGGACTATATATGTGGAGCCACGAATTAAAGACGCGTCTGGGAAACTCTGGATAACAGACCTAATCTTGAAGAAGGAACAGCAGATCGTGGTGGTAGATATAACTGTAAGATCAGATCTTCAAATAAATTCTCTCGAATCAGCTTGGGAGGAAAAGATAAAGAAATATAAACATTTGGATAAAGAGATAATGGACCTCACTGGCAGAGGAAAAATATCTTTTTACGGGTTTGTGATGGGAGCCAGAGGGAAGTGGTACGAGAAGAATTCGGAATTGATGACAGCCCTCGGGATTGCAAGATTTAAATCATTTGCACGGAACATCACAAGCCTAACTTTATTTTTGACACTCGAGCTTTTACGGATTTTTATGGACTTGTAACAGGTCCGATCGACGTATTTCTTTTTTAAAAATAGTATTGATTTAATTTTTCTTTTAGTTGTTTTAATAATTTTAGTAGTATTTTAAATAGTTTGATTTTAATTTAGATTTAAATTTTAAAATTTTAGTAATAAAGTTGTATTGTTTTAGATCACTTAGATTAATTGGTGGTGGGTAATGTTAGGTGTTAATAATTAAAGTGCACACTACACACAACAGGGGATGAGTGGTAATTCTGTCTATTGGTTGATAACTTCAGCTCATTCCGCGCCTCGCTGAAATTCTGCTTCATGATGTCATTTTAATTTTTTATTTTTTTTACCATCCCCTTTTACATCTTCTGGCTGTGGTTTCGCTGGATAGGGGTATTTTACTCGTCGACAAGCGACATTAAAATCTCGAAATGGAAACGCGCATGGCGAGTGCAACAAATAGTTGTACTTTGTCGATCACAAAGTAAGGTCGAACCTCCTCGTGGTTGCCCCTGGTAACGGCCTGGAAGAGTAAGCTTAGACGGGAGGACAGTTTTATCTGTTGGAGGGTTTTAGTCTGGTTTTTACTGATGGTTTTACCTTGACCTTATGGCTGGTTTTACCGGGGTTTTAAACTGTACTTTGCTTTTCTGACAGTTTTATTGTTTTATCCCGTTGTTAAAGCATTAATCTGATCAGGCCGGCTAATACGACCTAACAGAAAAGATACGAGACGGCTGGTGACCTTTCGGTCAAATTAAATTCAATTTTGGCGGAGGCGATTATGGCTAACACTGAAAATTCCGGTTGGGTGGGAAACCGGGAGAATAACCGCCCCGGACGGTTGTTATTGGTGGCACCTTGTGCCAAGTGTACTAGTCAAAAATGGACTAGACAGTCTGCCTCAACTCAGACAGATGAGACCATAATTATTACTCCGGCAAGGCTGTCCTTGGGCAGGCACAAGGAAGCTGTTAAAAATGTCCAGAGTAATTCGGACAGAATTCGAATTGAAGGACTGATAGAGAAGGCCCCTCTACAGCCCAGTTTATTTAACAGCCGGACCCATTTTAATTCAAATTTTAAAGGGCCCACTGATTTTAGTCGTAATGGAGAATCGGAGCATAGTGAGGAGAGGAATGAAGGTACAGTTATTCACCCAGTAATTAGGGAGACTGAAAATTTAGAATTAATAATTAATTACCCCATTGATAATTTTAGTTGTAACTATTGTAAAAATATTTATAATACGACCGGGTTATTTAGGAAACATTTAAAAGTGTGTAGGGGGATTAAATCGATTAGAGTGAAATGTAGTAAGTGTGGATGGGAAGGGAGCTACCAAGGTAGAGAGTGATAAAGTAAATTGTTGTGAACCACGCCCATTAAAATTTAAGACGGTCAGGGGGTTGAGCCAGCATGAGAGGCATGCACATCCCAATTTGAGGAATGAAAAAAGGAAAATAGAGACCAAGGAAAAGGTGGTAAATAGTGAGAAAAGAAAGAAAGGGAAGAAATTTCAAAATTACAATTATTAAATTTGGAATTAAGGGAATGTAAAAATATTAATAAGCTCATCGCGGAAAAAATAGAAACTAAAACAGCGAAACAGATTTCAGATAAGAGAAGGTTATTGAATAAAAAGAATAGAAACCGCGATGAGGATATGGACCTGGATCAGGAATTAATACTTAATAATACGAGTGTGAATGAGGAAATAGATAATGAGGAGGTAGATGTGGAAAGGATAGGTGATGGGGGAAGGCCTCTTGATAGTGATCATCAAGAGGGTCAGGGTAGGATAGATAATTTGGACCACAGTGAGAAATCACTGGAGGATTTAAATAAAATAATGGAAGATGAAATGGGTAGGAATAAAGGTAGCTTTAAGGAATATGAAGAGATTACGGACAGAATAATGGTGAAAATAGGAAAGGATAAAGAAGGTGTAACATCTAAGAAAAGGATCAAAGAAGTAGGAGTAAAATTAAAGGATAGTGGGCGAAGAAAGAGAGGAAAAGAAAATAATGCTCAAAGAAGGTACAGTAGGAAAAAAGGAAAGTTTAAGGAAGTGCAAGTCCTGTATAAAAAGAATAGGCAATTTTTAGCGCGAGCTCTAATGGGGGTTCCATCTAAATGTAAATGCCCCCTTAGTAAAGAAGATTTAGAAGAATATTATAAAGTAAGACTTTCTAAGGTAAATGAGAAAAATAATTTAAGAGGATTTGCTAAATATGAAAAGAGAGGTGAAGAATCTGATGATGTTGTCCTGCTGGGTCCAGTGACGAGACATGACGTCAATCAGGCTATTAGGGAAATGGATGTCGATACCACTGCTGGGCCAGACAGGATGACATTAAAAGAAATAATTAAGATCTTTAATAAAGATAACACACTGCTACCTAGGATCTATAAGATTTGTATTAAAACTGGTAAAATCCCAGATGAGATGAAATTGAGTAGGACCGTATTAATCCCCAAAGTAAATAATGAGGAATTAAAAGATATAAATAACTGGAGGCCAATAACAATTGGGCCAATTATGCTGAGGTTATTTACTAGAATAATGGCAGGTAGGGTAAACAAAGTTATAAATCTTAATAAAAGACAAAAGGGTTTTGTGACCGGCGTAAATTTTAGAAAATATTATCAAGGGATCTAAAAAGAAAAGGAAAGATTTAGCAGTGGTCTTTGTAGACCTCGCCAAGGCATTCGATACGGTAGGTCATAAGTTAATTTTAACAGCTCTTAGGAGACTCCAACTCCTGGTATTATTTATTAAATCAATAGCAAATTTATATGAGAATAATTTTACACAGATCGAGGGTTTTAATTGTAGAACGGAAAGAATTAAAATTTTAAGAGGTGTCAAGCAAAGGGATGCTTTGTCACCAATTCTTTTTAATATAGTGATGGATCCTCTTATCGCAACCATTGAAGAAAGGAAAAAAGGAATAGTTCTAGGATCAGATGGGAAAAGCTATCACTGCGCTACTTTAGCATTTGCAGATGACATAGCATTAGTTAGCGAATCATATGAGGGAATGAGATACAATTTAAAACTAGTAGAAAGATTCTGTACTAATACGGGAATGGAGGTAAATGTTAAAAAGACTAAAGGGTTTTATTTTACTGTTAAAAATAAAACAATTATTTATAATGACACGGCTAATTGGAAATTCAATGATGGAAATATTCAATTTGTAGAACCAGGTCAAACAGATAAGTATTTAGGTGCTAAAATAGACCCGTGGATTGGCATTAGCCAATCAGACTGGGAAGGTCAGTTAGAAAATTAGATTAGTAACTTAAAAATATTGCCCCTGAAACCTTTACAAAAATTAGAGCTTTTAAAAACCGTTTTTATACCTAGATTGTATTATTATTTAATATTATCAGAATCTTCAATTAACTATCTTAACAAATTAGATAACATAATTAAAAATGCTGCAAAAGAAATATTACACCTTCCGGAGTCGATCACGGATGGCGTATTATATACTAGATACCGTGACGGAGGCCTTGCTTTAAAGAGATTGGCGACCTTCAGCCCAATTTTGATCATGAGAAAATTCGGGACGCTCCACAGATCCTCAGATGAAATTTTGCATGCCTCATTTCATTTTGAGGGTGAAAGTGTAGCGGAGAAGATGCGTAAATTGAGCAAATTAATGAAGTTGGAATTGATTTGGAACCCGAATATTAATCGACAAGTGGGAGAAAATGGTACTATCGGGGAAGACAGTGATGGGGAGTTGGAAGAGTTTAGCAACACCAATTACGGGAACTGGAGATCAACGGAAATTGATAGATGGATAGCCCTCCCATGTCAAGGAGCTGGCGCTCATTACTATAAAAACGATAGTATTTCGAATAATTGCTTGAAGTTCTAATTTATGAAGACATCTAAAGTAATTAATTCAATTTTATTGAGGACTAATCTATTTCTGACAAGGGCATCCTTGTCGTATGGAAGGCCTTTTAATGTTAAATCCTGCAGAAGATGTAATGCAACTTCAGAGACGTTGGCACACATCATGGGATGGTGTCCTTATGTTAAGAATATGCGAATAAAAAGACACAATAGGGTGGCAGAAGAGTTAACTAAATTTGTTAGGAAGAATGGGTGGACAATTTTTATAGAGCCAAGGATAAGGTAGGGAAATTCTGGATCCCTGATCTAATTTTTAAGAAAGATCAGCAAATAGTTGTAGTAGATGTAACAATAAGGACGGACCTTCAAATTAACTCCTTTGAAGCAGCATGGGAAGAGAAGACAAGTAAATATAAACATCTAAAGGATGAGATAATGGACCTCACGGGAAGAGGAAACGTCTCCTTCCATGGTTTTGTGAAAGGTGCCAGAGGGAAATGGCTGGAAAAATTGATGAGCTCATAAAAAGCCTCGGGATCCCAAAATTTAAATCTTTCACTCAGAACATCACAACCCTTGTTTAGTCTCTGACCCTTGAACTGCTGCGAATTTTTATGGACTCATAAGTTCTCCTTACGACATAATTTAATAACTTTTTAGAAATTTTTAACTGTAGAATTTTAAATAGTATTTGTTGTTTTAATTAATTTTAGATATTTTGATTTTTAAAATCTTTTTAAAATGTATTTAGTAATAAAGTTTGGTAGATTTTAGTTCACATAAATAATTGGTGGTGGGTAATAGGTGAAATAAATAAAGTGCACGCTCAACACAACAGGTGCTGAGTGGGTAAACACTGTTTAATGGTTGACTAACCCAGCTCATCCCTCCTCTTGCTGAGTTCTGATTCAACATTGTATTTTGTTGTTTCCCTTAAGATCATCTGGCTGTGGTTTCACTGGATAGGGGTATTCACGCATCGACGAGTGACGTTAAAACTCGAAAAGGACACAATCCATCGTGTATGGGGAGTGCACCAAGTACTGCTGAGAGTGATTTTGGGAAGCAAAAAAAGTGTGTAAATCCAGGATGAACCTGCAATGTAGTTGGGGTAGGAGTCATGGCATAAAAGTATTCCTACATAAAGACTCATTCTAAGAGAATAAATGAATCAAGAAAAGGGTTCAGTAAACTTGCGTGGTATTTGAGCAAAACTCAAGGGAAAGGATTGCCGTCTCCAGAGTTCTTAAGAGACAGCGAGTTTAAGGGTGATTTTAGACTTGGAGCCACCATTAGTTGAGTTGGACTCGCCGAAGACGTACTGGGTACGTGGTTTCTTGGTTTACAAAAACTAAGGCATTGAGGCAGATGTGCTAAATGCGAGAGGGGACCTTCGGAGGTAAAAGCAAGTCAAAGGGAAAAGATAACGGTACCACGGGAGAGAGCGAGCGAGCGAGCTGAACACTTTTCCAGTAACGCTGAAAATGGGCTCCTGCAAGATCAAACAAAAGGAGAGTCCACACTGGACTTGGAATGGCCAACGAAAAATACAATACATGCTAAATAATTACGGTCCAGAGTCTGTAAAGCAGTTAGTATTGTGAATTAAGGAATGTGGTTTTCCGGAGGGAGGAAGTTTTAGTAAAAGGCAGCTGGAAATATTGAGGTCGAGGTTGGAGGAGAGAGAGGAGGAGAAAAGGAAGGGAAAAAATGGAACCTATGAATTGGAGTGCTTAGAACATGTGGAAGGCTGAGGCTGATATCAGGGAAAGGAAATCTCAAGTCAAAGATAGATCAAATACACGTGCATACACCAGCACACATGCAGACGCACGTGGAAAACAACCTAATGAAGTTGTGCAGTGCCTTCAATCTGTTTCAGATCCTGACCTTGATGACTGCCCTCCAAGACCTACAGCCCCTCTATGAGATCCACCTGGCGAAGGTCCCAGGTCAGCGGCTGTCGCCTCAGTGTCTGCTGGGTCAATGATAGCACGTCATACATGCAACCAATTGAAGCAAGAAGCCCAAAAGAAGGACAGCCATTCCAAGACGGAAAGGCATCCAGGGTCTGTCCACGATCATCCCCTGACGGATGACGAGTCAGAGGGTACTGGTGTACGATCGTCCAACCAGGTAGTTCTGCAATCCCCAATGGTTGAAGTCACAGGCCCAGAAGAGTATCCAGTGTTGGTCCACCTGCCATGATCCATGAAGGATCTAGAAAGTGCCTATGGGCAGTTGCCTGACCCACGCAAGGTTGGAGGTAATAGGTTCGCTGAAGAAGTGACAAAGTTCTGTACTGAGTTCCATCCCACATCGCATTAGATGAGACATCTCCTGGGATGAAAACAGGGTGCCGACGTCACCAAAATCAAGTATAAATGGCCAGCTGTAAATGTCCCTGCCAGAGTAGCCGACCCGCAAGCGGACAAGAACGGAGACTTTGATGTTTTTGTGGCAGCCACCCGTAGGGAGGCATTCCCAGTGCAAATGGACATGACCAAAAGTGCAATGTGTAAACAACAAGGTGAGATGCTGTATGAGGCACACCTGAGAAACAGCTTCTTCAATGAAATGAAGGACAATATAGCGATAAAGGTAAAAGACACATGTAATACCTGGGACATGGGAAAGCTGAATTTGATAGAACAACACGCGATACAGGCTGAAAAATTGCTTACGCAAGAGAAGGATAAGTGGAAACTAAAACAGCAAGCACATAAAGCTCAGCTTACTATGATGCAAATGGTCGCCCAGCCATTGGAGGGAGGTTGCGGAAGAGGAAGAGGTGCGGGCAGAGGTAGATCTGGCAGGTGCTTAGTTTGCGGAGCAATGGACCACTGGACGAGACAGTGCCCACACAGATACCCTCAAGCGGCCCTGGAGGCTGAGCGACAGGGTGACTGACAGGGCAAAGCTGAGGTGGAGGTGGACAGCCCACGAGGTACAGGGAAGCCTCTTTCCTTTATGCTTGGCAATAAAAACTCACTTGTACTAATCTCTTCTACAAACCTTACAGGCACTGAGCCATGTCCCACCTCTATATCAAGCACTGAGATTGTGAAGTGTGGACCGTCTGTTCAATATCACAATGATGCGTAATAGTCGATGTCTACCTCTATGTTATATGGGGAAGGTATATCTGGTACCTTTTAAGTAGATACAGGGGCAACATACTCAGTCCCTAAATTAAGCCAGTTTAGACAATCGATGCAAATAAAGAGGAGTGAAAGGTTCCTGAACACAATGAGTGCATCAGGAGTCGTGGTGCGGGAGAGATTTTCTACACCCCTATTGTGCGAAACTAGTAACGGGAAACATTCCAATTCTCCTTCCTGTTATCGGAATTTTGACCTTTAAATCTGATGGGTTGGGATCTCATAGGGAGACTGGGGTTGGATTTGCTCAGTACCCATACAGACTTGCAGGTAATTCAAAAGGGAAGATTTACCCGTGCAGGCTGTAAACTATGACCCACAACCCCTGATGTATGTCCATGAGTGGTGATTAAGCCAGACAGTGATAAGTTCAGTGAGCAATTCACTCGCCCTGGAAGCAAGTAACTATGTTAATCTTATTAACACCAATTTTCTTGCTGGAGATATGCTGCACTGCACAGCACACATACATACACCGGTGACGGCCCTGACAAACCATCTGAGAAAGATTGGTTCAGGGGATTGGTGAAACCAGATCAGTTGGTATTGCGCGAATTTCATTGGAATGATAACAGATGTGCAGTGTGAACTTATCTCAGGTATCTGTAACAGCAAGCAGACCCTAAGTTTTTGATGTGGAAGGCTCTTTTCCTCATGTGTCACTGGTGGCAGAATTTGGGACCATGGGTGCTAAAGGCACAAAGAACGAAATGTTGGGTCTTCAGAGACTATGTGGGTATCTGGTTCAATGCAGATATGCAGATACATAGGAAGAAACTAAGTTGGCTAACTCAGGCAGATGGGGCAGTCCAAGTAACCCCTGCTAGCCCTGAAGAGCCTCGGAGGATAGCCTGGCATTTCCCTAAGATAGAAGTCTCAGACCCAGGATTAAAAACGGTCCCTGAGTTGTGGGCAAAAGGCAAGCATGATGTGGGGCTCATACGAGGCTGTGAACCCACACAAATAACCCTGAAGTCTGAGTATCGTCCTTACAGAGCACAACACCCGTTAAAACCCGAGGCTATCGAAGGAATTACTTCAGTCTTTGAATCCCTCCTCAAGGCTGGGGTGATAATCCCCTGTGAGAACTCACTGGTGAGAATCCCCATTTTTCAGGTCAAAAAGACAAACATGAACCGAAGGAATGCAGGTTTGTTCAAGACCTGCAGGCAGTCAATAATGACGTTGTCCCACGCACCCCAAATGTTTCCAACCCCTATACTATATAAGCTCAAATTCCACCAGACAGTAAATGGTTCTCAGTTGTGGGTTTAGCAAATGCCTTTAGTGTACCGGAACACCCAGATAGTCAATTCTGATTTGCTTTTTCATTCAAAGGGAAATCATATACAGTAACCTTGACAAAGACACGTGAAGGTAAGTCCCCCACCATATATAACAAGGCTGTACACAGGAGTCTGGAGACTCTTGTTCTAACCCCAGGGTTAGTGCTCCTGCTGTATGTAGATGATTGCTTGATAGCGGCAACAACAAAGGAACAATGTGAGAAGGATAACCTTGTGTTGCTCCGCCATCTAGCGAGAGAAGGGGACAAAGCCAGTCTCACAAAGCTACAATTTGTGTAACAACAGGTAAAGTGCTTAGGTCACTTAATATCTGGACAAGGGAAGGCCATTGGTCAAGACAGAGCTCAAGCAATCCAGCAAATTCCAAAGCCTCACACAAAGAAGCAATTGCTATCATTTTTGGGCATGTGCTCCGACTGTAGAATGTTTATCTACATTACGCAAACCTTGCAGCGCCCCTAAGTGACATAGCCCATGGCAAAGGAATGCAGAACTGACTGCAGTGGACCCCAGAGGCCGAAAATGCCTTTGTTGAATTGAAAAAGGAGCTCCAAACTACACCTACACTGGGGATTCTGAATCCAGACAAGCCTTTTGTACAAATGGTAGATGAAAAGCATGGCTGCATGACATCTGTGCTGTTACAGGATCATGGGGGATGATTGAGGCCAGTAGCATATTTTTCGTCTAAACTAGACCCCGTAGCGGCAGAATTGCCTGAACGTCTGCGAGCCGTGGCTGTGGCTAAAAAGGCTGTTGTTGCATCCAGGGATATAGTCGGCTATGGAGAATTAACCCTTCTGGTCCGACATGGAGTATCCTTACTGCTTTCCGAGCAAAAGACAGCACACGTGGCGGCAGCACGTTGGTTCAAATACAATAGTGTTATTGGAGATGCCTAACATTACAATTAAGCAATGTAATGTCCTTAGCCATGCTAGCATTCTCCCCACAGAAGGAGACGGAGACCCACATGATTGTGTCGCTGTAACTAATGAGATTTGCAGCTCTCGACCAGATTAGTAGGATTCACCACTTCAGAATCCAGATATGGAGTTTTTTTGTGGACAGGTCCGCATTCAGGAGCAAGGACACAGGCCAGAATTGTGTTGGGTATGCTTTAGTGACTACCCATGATCACTCCCTTCTCATCTGTCAGCGCAAGCAGCGGAGCTGATGGCCATGACTGAGGCCTGTAAATTGGCTGAGGGAAGGACAGTGAATATTTACACTGTTAGCAGATATGCATTCGGGGTTGTACATGATTTTGGAACCCTGTGGAAACAAAGGGGTTTCTTAACCTCCACCGGAAAGCCCATCACACACAGTGGCCTGATCTCTGACCTCCTGGAAGCAGTCCTATTGCCTAAATCAATCGCTGTGTGTAAATGTGAAGCCTATACAAAAAATAACGATTTTATTTCTCAAGGCAATGTGAGGGCAGACTCAGCAGCAAGAACGGCAGCCTAGCAGCCGCCAAGTGAGCAGATAGACATGTGTATGACAAAAATTTGTACTCCAACAGCAAACGTATGAGAGTTACAGTCACAGGCCACGCCAGAAGAAAACCGTGAGTGGACGAAAGCAGGATGCAGTGTGAGGAAAGGAGTATGTGGTGACCCCAATGGTAAACCCTGTCCACCACAATCATTATTTCCATTCTATGCCAAAGGACCATGTGTCAAAAGGGGGGGGGGATGTATGACAGTATTTCGGCACACTGGTACATTAAGGGATTTACTCATTACTCTCAGAGATATTGTGAACGATGTTTATCTGTGCCACTAATAATGTGGGGAGGGGAATACAGATCAGTCAGGCAGCACACCCCCAACCCCTTGAACATTTACAGATTGATTTTATTAAACTAATGCCCAAAGGGAAAAGGTATTGTCTGGTAATAGTTGATATCTTTTCCAAATGGGTGGAAGTGTTCCCCACGTCTAAACAGGATGCCAGTGCAATAGCCAAGGCTTTGCTAACTGTGATAATTCCAAGATGGGGCATCCCTGAAAGGCTTAGGAGTGACAATGGGACACCATTTGTCAATAATGCTTTACAGCAGACCAGTGATTATTTGGGAATAAACATGAGACAACACTGTGCCTACCACCCAGCAAGCAGTGGGGCAGTGAAACAAGAGAATGCTACCCTCAAAAAATAAATTGACAAAATGCTGTGAGGAACTCGGGGTGACATGGACAAAGACACTTCCAATTGTGCTAGTGTATATGAGATCTGGGAGGAGAGGACGAGCTAATCTTAGCCCATTTGAGATTTCGTTTGGTAGACCGCCCAACACAGGAACTGGCCCAAGATCTAAGGTAAGACAGATAGCAGGCCACTGTGAGGATGAGATGCTGTGTTACTGTATAAAACTCTCTGCACTTTTGTCTCAAATGCAGAATCAAGTAAAAGCAGCACTACCCCAACCAGCAGAAGGGAACCTGCACGATCTAGAACCTGGAGACTGGATAGTGATGAAAGAATTCAGGAGGAAAAGCTGGAAGACAAAGAAGTGGCTGGGGCCGTTTCAAGTGCTCCTTACAACACAGACAGCTGTTAAGATCACTGAAAGAACCACATGGATACACGCCAGCCATTGCAAATGTGTAGCTGGACCTGAGGAGACATCAGACAGCACCGGAACCAAACTAGCATCTACAGGAAAACAACACACATGGACCAAATACTTAACTACAGATGCAATTATCACAACATCCGCAAATGAAGCTGCATTAGGACATTATTTGACTAAGCCACCACACACCGCAGCACGGAGGAACTATGAACAGTAGAAGAGAAATACCTACACAGCACATTTAAGAAGAACGGGTACTCAATCAACCAATCCACTTATTTCTCAACAACAAACCCAAACAACCAGACATGATGTACCCAGAAAATCCTAGCCATGTTTGTGGGCGGCATGGTAGCACAGTGGTTAGCACCGCTGCCTCACAGCTAGAGACCCGGGTTCAATTCCTGCCTCAGGCGACTAACTGTGTGGAGTTTGCACATTCTCCCTGTGGGTTTCCTCCGGGTGCTCTGGTTTCCCCCCCACAGTCCAAAAATGTGCAGGTTAGTTGAATGGCTATGCTAAATTGCCCGTAGTGTTAGGGGCAGGGGTAAATGTAGGGGAATGGGTCTGGGTGGGTTGCGCTTCGGCGGGTTGGTGTGGACTTGTTGGGTCGAAGGGCTTGTTTCCACACTGTAAGTAATCTATCATATTTCTTGGCAACATGGTAGCCCAGAAACCTACCAACACACTTAATAGCAGTGAATGAACTTAAAAGAACCCACACAAACAACCACCAAAACGAATGCCATTTACGAAATACCATGCAAAGAATGTAACAAAGATTATGTCAGACAAACAGGCAGAAAACTAGCCACCAGAATACATGAACATTAACGAGCTACAAACAGACATGACCCACTATCACTAGTATCTCTACTTACAGATGAAGGAGACCACTACTTTGACTGGGACAACACACCCATCCTAGGGCAAACCAAACCAACATACACAAGCATTGCGCAAAGCATGGCATCCCAACCAGAACTCCATCAATAAACATATCGATTATGGACCCCATCTACCATCCTCTGGGGCAAAGAATCAGAAATGATATCACCCTAAGAAACCAAAACACAGAAATAGAAAGCAGGATATAACACCAACGCTTCAGCAGAGGCTTACTGATGATGTTATCAAGTATGGTGTCGAAACATCTGAAAATGAACCTTCTAGATCAGCGAGCAAACTTACATCTAAAATGACACAAAAGCTGCCACGAGGTTGGAATTCTCTCCCAGAAATGACAGTTGATGGTGCCCTCACCAAGATGGCCGCCCGCGCGCTCCGCCCCAAGACAACATGCGCCTTACCCTCACAAAGATGGCGGCCGGTTGCCCGGGCAACGCAAAAGGTCCCTTCCCAATGAAGTAAACACTGGGCCGGTGGGTTTTTTTTCCGAGGCCTCAGGCCTCCCCCTAGGAGTTTATAAACTCCCCAGTCTCCCTCCTCCCGCGGTTCCCAATCCTACCCTGTCTCACTGTCTCCTCTCCCCGGGGGCAGGAGCCAGGTCTTGGCGCTCGGGCCTGGCGACCTCCCCGGGATGTTTCTGAAACCTGGTCCTGTTCTGAAGGAGGATCACCGGGACCCGAAACCCGTCCTCACATTTCTCCCGACACGAGCTGCCGGACCTGCTCAGCTTTTCCAGCGGCTCCTGTTCTTGTTCCTTCAGCCGCCGGCGCCATTCCTCCCCCACACTCAGTAACACTGCCTTTATCCGGCCGCGGGACCTACACTGCACATGCGCCAAGGGGCGGGGTCCCTGCCCTTACGTCATCATTGGCTGTGGAGTCCTCTGACCAATCGGAGACAATAGGGGCGGGGCGATCATCTCATCAGCTTTTAAACTTTTCAGCCTGTTCAGAATGTTATTCTAACCTCTGGAAGGCTGAAACTTTGGGAAACTTTCAGATATAAACAAAAGGATATTAAGAAAGGAATAAAAATAGCTAAGGTAGATTTCAAGTTTACAGAGGGTAGAAAGTGTAAAATGATTGAGTACAGCATTGAAGTAGTCGAGCCTGGAGGTAAGGAAGGGACCAAAGAGGGTTTCAGCAACAGCTACTTTGAGAATGGGACAGGCTCGAATCAGATGCCAGAGGTGGATACAGGTGTCTTCATGCTAGCACAGATCAGAAGCTCCTCTCAGCATCAAATGCAGCTAGTTGCGAACAGCCTGGCTGAATCTCAGTGAGTGACAAGGGAGAGAGATGGAGGCTGGAGCTCAGGAATGAAGATTGGTGCAGAGACTGGAAACAGTGGCTTAATTCTTCCCAACGTTTATTTGTAATGGATCCATCAATATGAAGAGTCTCCAGAACCAGAATGGACTATTAAAGTATTGAAGGTTCAAATTGGTTTGGCCGAATGGCCTTACTTCCACTCCTATGTCTTATGGTCTCATGGTTTCAGCTGGAGAGAAGGAACATGGTGGGGTTTAGCGAATCCACCTTCACCTTGTTAGAAATGGGGAAAAGTGTTGTTTTTGCAGATATAGAAAAAGCATACAGAAAAGGGGTACAGCAAGAGAACTATTAACTCTGCAGGTATTTAGGGAAGAGTATCTCTACGTTTCAGTGCATGATTGTGGATAATTAAGTACTAACTTTAATGTAGATTTATTAAAGAAAATAATTGCTTTGACTGTAATGTTTAAAACAACAGTTTCAGCAAAAAAGCTAAGATTACTGAAACATATAAGTGAAGCATGAAAAAGATACATTATTAAGATGCATGTACAAGAATGGAATGTACCTATGGATAATGAAAGAAGTTACAAAGGGGAACATCGAGATAAGAGCTTAGCCTTTTGACAGCACGTGCAAGGGGGAAATTGCCAACTTGGAAAGAAAGGGGCAATGGGCGTGGAGCATAGATGGGTAGAGGCGAAATAGTAAGAGAGATTGGGTAATTAGGAGTCTGGAGAGATGACCTCACTCAGCTCAAAGGGTATAACTGTACACTAACCTAAGTTCTAATTTGCGCTCATTTACTTATGCAATTGAAGCCCTTACTTGCAAGTTCGTAATAAATTGTCTTGTTTCCAGTTTTGGTGGTCTCGTCTAAATTTTATTGAATTTTGTTTCTAACAGATTTGGGGGCTTGTCCGGAATCCCAAGCTCCGGTCGCTCGGCATTCTTGGAGAAACGGAGAAGGTGCACCTCGCTGATTTCGGCGATCTCTAGTTTCCCCTTGTTGCCGAGGCGGCTTTGGGCGAGCGTGATCCAGGCTGGGAGACCCTGGAAACAAGACGCGCAGACGCGGCGGGTTCGGTCAGGTGACTCTTGTGTGCACAAGACCTGGGCAAGAAAGGTCTTAAAAGATTTATCTGGGCGACCGTGGTAGGCAGCAGTATTTGCTGCCATTCGGATATATCCGGGGAACTGGGGTGCTGGTGACTGGAATAGGCTAATCCATTCAGCCAGGATGGGTAGCCGTTGATACTGTTGCAAGGTGTATGTATCCGGGTGGCTGTAGTTGCTGCCAGTATGATATATCCGGGGATCTGGGGAACCGGGGTTCTGGTCGACCGGGGTTGGTAGCGGTAGTTGCTGCCAGGTGGATACATCCGGGAGACTGGCAGCAGTATTTGTTGCCAGGTGGATGTGTCCGCGTATCCGGTGCCAGTTGGATATATCCGGGGAACCGGGGTTCTGGACGACTGGGTGAGGCGAACCCGATCAACCAGGGTAGGTAGCAGTTATCACGGTTGCCAGATGGATATATCGGGATATTGCCGTGGGATAAGGGCGCGCGGATTCGACCAGGTAACTCTTGTGCACAGACCAAGGTAAGAAAAGGGACCTTTAAGAATTGGCTTGGTGGTCGGGGACGTGCAAGAGGTACGGGACGTACGAGAAGTACGGGTCATTGGCAGCTCTTAAATTAAAGTGTTTAATTGGCTAAGATTAATCTGATGAGTAAGGTGTCTACCTGATTCGATCACCCAGCCTTAGACCGGTTGTTAAGAGGGGAAATCCCTCACGCGAAGGTCAGGACCCTGAAGTGGGTGTGGAAGAAGGTGACACTAGACCTCAGTAAGGTTAACTAAATTATATAAAGAAACGGCCGATCATAGAAATGGGGAATAAAAATAGTGATTTAAGTTTAGAAGAGGACATGAGAGGGACGTCCGAGGACCACATCCCAACGGACAGTCCTTTAGGAAAAATGTTAAGAGATTGGAAGTACAATCCTCAGACGCGAGGAAAGGATAAAAAACAAATGATAAAATGTCAATGAAAAACAGCCTTACAGTCAGGAGGAATTAGATTATGCTTCATGTCTGAAGGGCTAGTAGCTGAAGGGCTACTGAAGGTGCACTTCGCAACTAACTTATGGCCAGACGCCCAGAAAAATATTCAAAAGCTAGAGGAGTCATTGCGGGAAACTCAAAGTGTCTGTGAGACATGGTGTCTGTGTGTGTGTGTGTGTGTGTGAGAGAGAGAGAGAGAGAGAGAGAGAGAGAGAGAGAGAAAAGAGCTGTACAACTCATAGAAAGTTTAACCCTTTGTGATTCAGTGTGAATGCACAGTTGTTTGTTGGTGTTTGAATGTTCCCTGAAGCTTGAGATCCGGGACTGTTTTGAATCTGATTTCTATTATGGAAATTTTAACATGATTTCTTTTAAGGTTAAGGATTTTGCAAGATGATGAAATAAAATATTCTTTTTACAGGCCTTACAATCAGTTTCTAACTAATCTCTTTTATCCTTACATAAAAACCATTTATAGATTACTTACAGTGTGGAAACAGGCCCTTCAGCCCAACAAGTCCACACCGCCTCACCGAAGCGCAACCCACCCATACCCCTACATCTACCCCTTACCTAACGCTACGGACAATTTAGCATGGCCAATTCACCTGCCCTGCACATCTTTGGACTGTGGGAGGAAACCGGAGCACCTGGAGGAAACCCACGCAGACACGGGGAGAATGTGCAAACTCCACACAGTCAGTCGCCTGAAGCGGGAATTGAACCCGGGTCTCTGGTGCTGTGAGGCAGCAGTGCTAACCACTGTGCAACCGTGCCGCCCAATATGGAGGACAGTTGAAGTTTTAACTTGAATAGACAAATCCTTTTAAGGCAGCTCTGGTTATTTCACAACCTATAGCATTGTAATTGAGCAATGACTGGTCAGGACGACTTGGGAGGACTAGTTTTGGATTTGAATCAGGAGACTGGAACCGGGTGATTGTGGTGGATTTCAGAGTTGGGAACTGTGTGCATTTTGCGTTTTGAATATTAAACACTGAATAAATGAATTTATAATATATAAATATATATTTACAAGTAAGATTCTAAAATGTATAGTTAGGAACAGGCTTTAAAGAAAAGCAAGCATCAATTGATAAATTGTATTTGAGATTACAGGGAGCAAGAAATATTGCAATATTTCTTTAAAAGAATCAAGGTCTAAACAAAACATTGGGTGATGAGGAATGACCATGAGGTGGCCCTAAAGCTGTTCAGTTGGTTAAATCGGCTCAGCAATTGATCTGGCAACGTAACATGAGAAGCAGAAACAGAAGGCAAAAATAATGATAAGCCACGGTTAATGAGGTAATAAAGAAAAGGACAAAACTAAAAGGAGAAGGAAACCGGAATGGTGGCGGGCAGCATGTTGAAACTAAAGTGAGGAGAAAGGATCGGGGAGGAGATGTTAAGGGGTCTGGTAGGATGATCAATTATCAAAGTGGAAATCCCCACGTGCGGGATGTTATTACTGTGGAAAGACAGGTCACTTTAAGAGAGAGTGTCCAGATCCGAAAAAGGAAGTAAAGGCAGTGCCGTTTGTGCATCTTGATGAAAAATAGGGGTGTCAGGAGTTCCTGCCCCCGGGGACCCACCAGAAACCCTTGATAAATTTAAAGGTGAGACCTTACAAAGAGGACGTAGTTTTCCTCGTCGATACAGGGGCAGCAAGGTCATCCTTAAATCTTAAGCCCAAGGGAGTGGGAACAAAAAAAAGTTAATTGGATTATGGCAACAGTTTTGTGATGAGAGGCACGAAGAATCAGTTTTGCGCTCATGACGAGATATTGCCACCAAATTGGGGATTTAATTACCTGCAAAAGGTGCTATGGAATCTGCTGAGGTTCTTAAAAGTGAATGTGCTTGAGCAAAACAATTACAGAAACAGAACGAGAAGTCACAAGTGACTGGTAAACAAACAGAACTACGCGATTACAGTTTTTAAAATGTTTTAATCACTTGTTGTGTTTCCATCCTGAACTATAGAAGATATATAATTAATAATTAATATTTATAATAATTCAATTGTGTTAGCCTGAATCAATATTAATTGGCAGGATTCCTTCATACATTCTCAGTGACCTGTCATATTGATTCATGGTTAATTTAAAACATGACTGCATTAATTCATTGTTAATTAAAGAATGGAAAACTACATTCCTGGCCAGAGTGTGTGCAGGCAGTGGCAGCAACAGCCTTATTGGTGGACGAGAGTCGGAACTTACTTTTAGGGGAGCCTTAGTAGTCAGCAGCCCACATCAGGTACGGTCAGGAGAAGAAAGGGGCTTGATTAGAAGAGCTGCTCTGAGGGAATAAAAAAAGAGAGACATCTGGTGGGTGAGGGAGTGATACCAGCCAAAAACAAATTTCCCAATGTGGACCCCCTTTGGATGGATGAACACGATAGAGGAAAAATGAGAGACTTTCAAGAAATGGTCATTTTGGGTATTAAAAAAGTAGCACCTAAATCTCAGAATTTTTTTAAGCCTTTGAAGTAAGACAGTAAAAGGAGGAAGCCCCGTCAGCCATTTTACAGAGATTAAAAGAAGCCACTAGAAAATATTCGGGAATGAATTCCGATGATCCGGTAGCACAGGGACTTTTAAAGGTCCAATTTGTGACGAAATCAAGGCCGGACATACAAAAGAAATTACAGAAATTAGAAGGCTGGAGTGAAAAACAGATAGAAGATCTGTTATATGAGGCCAGAAAGTGTGTGTGAGAAGGGAAGAGGAGAAACAAAAACAACAAGCTAAAATAATGGTTGCAGCAGTTGAAGAAATTACAACGAGAAAGTTAGAATCAGAGAACAGAGGAGGACAAGAGAGATAGAGAGCAGATGGTAGGGGAAGGAAGCAACTGGCAGGATGTTATTACTGCGGAAAAACAGGACATTTTAAAAGACAATGTCCAAGGTTAGGACGACAAAGAGAAGTGGTATCATTGATGATTTTTGATGAAGATTAGGGGAGTCAGGGGCTCCCCCCTCCTGAGACCCACCGGGAACCCTTGATAAATTTAAAGGGTGGGACCTCAAGGAGAGGAAACAGTATTTTTAGTGGATACGGGAGCAGCACGATCATCCCTAAGCTTTAGACCTAGTGGTGTTAAATTAACTAACAAAGGTCACAAGATTTCTGGAGTAAAAGGCAAAATAATTCTTAAATCAGAATGCAGGACAATGGATCACAGACTCTAGGATCTTGAAATATGAGACAATCTTAATAGAACAGGATGACCTTGTGTTAGTCACAGACAGTTGCTTGAATCCAGCTGCATTTCTGTGGTGGAGGGAGGGCGGTGGCCCCTGTCAATCCAAAACATGACTGTTTTGATATTAAAGAATATCATACTAAAGTGCAAATGAACGTAAGAGACGTACCGTTGCATGCGAGGGCTTGGTTGTTTATTGACGGGTCCTCCCGGATGATTGAGGGTAAAAAGCACAATGAATATACTGTAGTAGACAGGATAGAGGGAAGCATTCTCAAGGCTGAAAGACTGCCTAACGGCTGGTCAGAGTTCAATAAGTTTATAATGAACTATACTGTGGCGCTCGGCTCTTCTTTGTCTATTCTTAGGAATAAAGGCCTGTTGGTACAGACACTGCCACTCGAGTTTGCAGTACATCGAATACAACCGGGTGATTGGGTCCTGATCAAGACCTGGAAAGATACCAAACTGCACCCGAGCTGGGAGGGACCATTCCTAACCCTCCTGACTACTGAGACAGCTATTCGGACTGCTGAGAAAGGGTGGAGTCATCACACTCACGTTTAAAGGTCCTCTGAATGCCCCATTGGCGGAGTGGCATGCTCATCCTACAGACAATCCTCTGAAAGTTAAGCTGAAAAAGAAAGAATGAACTGAGACAAAAGACTCTTTTAACGTTTGCTGATATACATATTGTTATTGATTGTAAGGGCTGTGTGGACTCACTTCTCCCTGGCACCTAAAAGATTAAGACAGATAGGCAGGACTGTAGACAGGGGTTAGAGATGGGCGGGTATTAGTATAGTATTGTAAGGTTAGTAGTACTAACTATTCAAGGAGATGGGAAAAATCACTTTACCTCACTATGCCAAAATTATGCTGAACAAAAGGGACTTGCTGACTGTTGGGTCTGTGCAGAGGTACCACACCATGGCGAATCTGGAACCCCACCTCAGTAATACCATTCACTAAAAAAGAAGTGTACGATGTACAACAATTTGATGTGGGTTCAAATAATACAAAGTGGAGATTTGAAAGAAGCAAGTAGAGCTTTGCGGGATGGTTCCCAAGGCCAGCTCCAAAAAATCAGGGCACTATTGATAGTCTTAGAATGTCCCCACCAAAAGGAGCAGTGAATACCACCTGTTTCTGTCATCAGAATGATGCTGCGCCTTTCCAACTAGGAAAATCATCTTGTGTCCACACCAGTCAGGCCACTGCCACGACAACTCCCCGAATATTAAATGGAACATATTGGGTATGTGGTCTGAAGGCCTATCCATTTATTCCCGGGGAAAAAGATGTTTGTGTAATAAACACTTCCTAAAAACCAGAAAGGTTTGAGTGGCTACTGTTCCCTCGCTTATATAGTCCCTCACCTCCGAATAGAAAAGCATGAGCCCAACCTGAGAAAGGAGGGGAAATAAGACGTAAGACCCGAGAGGTGTCTGATGAAGACCATTTACTGTGGACACTGCTCCCAAGCTACGGCACTACAAGGGCAGGGATGGAAATACAGAAACTGGCGGCTGCCCTTGAAAATTTAATTAATGGTACCGCCAGCGCAATGGGGGAAATTCAATACCAAATATCGGCCATAACCACTGAAATGATTGCCACAAGACTAACAGCTTTACAAAATCGAATGGCTTTAGACTATCTTTTGGCTGAAAAAGGGGGAACTTGTGCTCTGATTGGTAAAGAATGCTGCACCTTCATCCCAGACACCTCTTCCATAGTGGAAGATAAGGCAGAAATAATAAAGAAAAAGATAAACAATATAAAAGAAATTGGAGATGAACTCCGAAAAGATGAAGGATGGGGATGGGGATGGGGTAACTGGAGATTGACCGGGTGGGGAAAATGGTTCGTGAATTTAGGCATTTATGTGCTACTAATAATTGTAGGTTTACTGATAGGGTTTAATGTGTTAAAATGGATAATGACTAAGCTGGTAATGTCTTTGGGAGGACAACAACCAATAATGGTCATGACAGTAGCACAAGCGCAAGAAAGAGAGAGTAACAGATTACACCTAGAGTTTAAAAAAAGACAAACTTAGAAGGACAGAAATGACTAGATTGTGAACCTCGACACCACAGGGTGAAAAGAGGGCAGAAAATAAGATTGCAAAAACAACAAATGGTTAAGAAAAGAAATGGGGGAATTGTTAGAATGGGGTAAAGTGTTGTTTTTGCAGATATAGAAAAAGCATACAGAAAAGGGGTACAGCAAGAGAACTATTAACCCTGCAGGTATTTAGGGACTTTTCAGTGTATAATTGTGGTTAATTAAATACTAACTTTGGTGTGTAATTACTATAACAAAAAGTTCTTTTTGTAAAATTATGCTTACATCAAAAAGCTGAGATAACTGAAATGCTTGAGCTGCACAAAATGATACAAGTTAATGAAATGTCTGAGGATGGAATGTACCAGCAGAATTGATACAAAATGTTAAACCAGATCTAGATGTACTGTCGACAAAATACATATATGTGTCAGCACTTCAAGAAAGGAAGGTTGCCAACCTGGGGAAGGGGGAAGTAATAAGGGTGGAGCGCAGCTGGGCAGTGGTGTGGTACAGTGAGAGAGATTGGGTAAGTAGGAGTCTGGAGAGATGACCTCACTCAGCTCAAAGGGTATAACTGTACACTAACCTAAGTTCTAATTTGCTCATTTGCTTATGCAATTGAAGCCCTTACTTGCAAGTTCATAATAAATTGTCTTGTTTCCATCTTTGGTGGTCTCGTCTAAATTTTATTGATTTTGTTTCTAAAATATCAAAAAGGACAGCAAAAGCTTCTGTTGGTATGCTAATGGGAACAGAGTCGCTGAGCTAAGTGTGGTACCTTGGAAGATGAAAACTGTGAGTTCATGGGGGAACATTGAAGTGGCAGAGATGATCTCAGTTTTTATGTTGGCAGACAACAGAACCATTCCTATTAGAATTGGCAAGTCAGAGGCTATAGAAAGGGTAGGACTTAAAAAATCAACGTTGAGAGGGTAAAGGTACACAACAAATTATTTGGATTGAGGACAGACAAGTCCACTGGTGCTGATGGCCTACATCCTGGGTCCGGAATTGGCAGCGGAGATAGTGAATTCATTAGTTACAATATTCCAAAAATCTCTTAACATGGGAAAGATTCATTGTGTTTATTTAAGACTGAGATATATTTATGTTCCTGATTGTCAAGGGGATCAAAGGTTATGGGAAGAAAGCTGGAGAATGGAGTTCAGAAACATCTCAGCCATGATTGAATGGTGGAGCAGACTCGATGGACTGAATGGTCTAATTTCTGCTCCTGTGTCGTATGATCTTATGGTTCCATTGGATTGGAAAAATGCTAATGTAACACCTGTATTCAGAATGGGACGGAGGCCATATGTGGGAAATTGCAGACCAGCTCGTTGAACATTTGTTATAGAGTCATAGACATGTGCAGCACGGAAACAGACTCTTCAGTCCAACTTGATCATGCCAAAAGATATCCTAACTTAATCTAGTCCCATTTGCCAGCACTTGACTCATATCCATCTAAACCCTTCCTATTCATCTACCCATCTAGATGCCTGTTAAATGCTGTAATTGTACCAGCCTCCACCACTTCCTCTGGCAGCTCATTCCATACAAGCACACCCTCTACATGAAGAAGTTGCCCCTCAGGTCCCTTTTACATCCTTCCCCTCTCACCCTAAATCTATGCCGACTAGTTCTGGACTCCCCCACCCCATCGAAAAGACCTTGTCTGTTTATCCTATCCATGCCGGTCATTGTTTTATAAACCTCCATAAGGTCACCCCTCACCCTCCGAACCTCCAGGGAAAACAGCTCCTGCCTATTAAGCCTCTCCCAAATGCTCCAACTCTGGAAACATCAGTGTAAGTCTTTTCTGAACCCTTTCAAGGGATCAGGTAGGAAAATGGGGGTGATGAGCAGTCTAGATCAAATGACGCGGCAGACTTGATGGGCTGAATGGCCTAATTCTGCTCCTACATTTGTGAACTTTTGAACTCTGGAGCAGGCAGGACTTGAACCCGATTCAGGGTTAGGGTCACTACCTCTGTGTGACAAGACATCCATAAAAATATCAAATCCTCCCCATCGGGGAATTGCACCCCCAGTCTCCTGAGTCACAGATGGGGATACTAACCACTACACTACCGAGGATGCTGGACAGTTGCAAGATGATGGGGATAGGGGTGGAGAATAGGTGGGTTCTTCAGGAACTATTATAGACATGAAAGTGTGAATGGCATCCTTATGTACTGTGTAAAAACAAGGACTGCAGATGCTGGAAACCAGAATCTAGATTAGAGTGGTGCTGGAAAAGCACAGCAGGCCAGCAGCATCCGAGGAGCAGGACTAAGCCAGCCAATGCACTGAGCTGTGCCACACAAGCACAGTCCCCCTGGAATGTTACCAGAGGTATGTTCAGGCTGTAGGAAGAGATCCAATTCCCAGTTCGACCTGAAATGTAATCCCCACAGGGACACAGGGAGTGGTGGTCCACTTGCTCCGCATGTGGGAAGGGAATCACTGAGTCATTCAAATTCAAACACATCATTGACTTCCTACTGAACAGAAAGGATTAAACTTCTCAGCAACAACCGCTTTACAAAAGTTTCATTTTTATAGTCGTAGCGAGAATCACAGTTTTCCAAACTGTGGGCCAATACTAGTGATGTTGAGAGACCAGATTTTGAATGCATGGCCGCCCAGGTAATAATTGTTGCTATGGGGCTCACAGCGATGACTGAAGGGCCTTTAGATGCTCGGTTGTTTCTGTGTTGTTGATGAGGCTTGGCCTCATGGACTGATCTCTGAAGTCAGATTCAAAATAAATTAGTGTGGATAAACGTGAGGTTATCCACTTTTCTGGCAAAAATAGAAAAGCAAATTATTTGAATAACTGTAACCTAGGAGATGGGAAGGTTCACCAAGAACTAATCCAAGATGGAGGACTAGAAAATTTGTGGCTGGAAGAGCTGCTCCTTTTTTGAGGTATTTTCAGTGTTGGAGGCGATTTCCTTGAATTCCAGGAGCAGCAATTAATGTTTTATATGCTGATGCATTGTTTTGGAACTTTAGAGTAAAAAAATCAAGACAACAGCAATTTCAAAATGGAGAAAGACAGCCAAAGGCAGCAAGCACATGGTCTGTAAAAAAGAGAGAGAGAGAGAAAGAAACGTATACTACTAACGGATACAGCAGTGAATCTGCATAGTTACTGCCTTTGCTGTTTGAAATCATATATCTCTGAACATCTTGGAAAAATTAACAAACAGCAAAATTCACAGCTGATCTTGGAGGAACATGTGTAGGAGAGCTCACAGCACAGGAACAGATTACTGCAGAGTTTTTAACGTGTAACCTTGCCGTAAGTCTGCAGTAGTGAATAGACTGGGTTCTTTCTTGATTATATGTTTTGAGATTTTAGAAGTTCACCAGCGAGTCCACAACAGGGAATGGCTAATCACCTGCTCCAAGCATAGGAAGGGATTCATCAATTCTTCCAGCCTGCAGACGCACTAGCGGGTCCACACCAGGCACAGCATGCTCACCTGCTCTCAGTGCGGGAAGGGCATCACCCCCTCCTCCCACCTGCGGAGGCACCAGTGAGTTCATGTGCCATCACAGGGTGATTGAAGGAACAAGGGCCGAGTGCCATTATCGACTGGACTATCAACCCAGTTCTGGGGACTCCTCGGGACTCCTGGGTTTGAATCCCGCCACAGCAGATGGCGGAATTGGAATTCAGTCAGAAATCTGGTGTTCAGAATCTAATGATGACATCATTTTCTGGTGAAAGAAAACTCTCTGATTCACTCATGTTAGAGTCTGTCTGCAACCCAATCTTGAGTCAGATTGGTTCTGTTTCCAAAGTAGGGATTTATAACATGTCACATGGATTGACTGTCTGAAGATTGTGTGCTTTTTGAGCAAAATATAATGTAGCTGCAAATAAAATTCTGCAATTGCAATTTCACCCCATAAACTGATGTGTGTGCATGCATGAGAGCGTGTGTGTTTGTGCATAAGAGCATGTGTTTGCATTTGACCATGCTTGGTAACGTGTGTGAGTAATGGGGTACAAGCCTGTGTGAGTGGGGTCACTTGTCGTGTGACATGAAACCAAGGTCCGTGTTGAGGCCATCCTCATGGGTTCTGTACTTGGCTATCAGTTATACAACACACATTGGAGAGGGCAGGGTGGGGCTTGTCTTTCAATTTGCAGAAGGTGGGAGGTTCTGGATGCTGTGATCCAGGGCAAACACATCCTGGAGGACATTTGTTCAGAGAGATGGATCTGGAAGCCAGGCTGCAGACATGTTGAGGGTAAAGTGGGAAAGTTAACCAGGCACTTTATTCTGGGAGATTGTCATTCCCTTCTGAGAGAGCCTTTTGTTTGCATCAGTGGACAGGGTCAGGAGGGTGTAAGTGCAGGTCTGGCAGGTAAAGGGATCTGAGAGAGGGCTGCAGGTGGTAGGAGCTAACTGGTTGGGCAGTGGGAGTAAAAATAACATTGGGGAGGGGGAGGTGGTGGTAAGGGACAGAAGAGTGACAGAGATGGTCTCCGTTCTCTGCAGTTATCAGCAGGAGCACAGATGGCATTGGTGTCTGTTTGGTGCCAGGATACAGGAACCGATGTGCTCAGGGCTGGAGAAGTGGGAAAGGGAGGTTGCAGTGGGTGTGGTCCAACAATGTCAGGAGGTGAGAGCCTTTGCTGAGGGTACTAGAAGTTAGAAACTACTAGGACAAAGCAGAACATCAAAGCTCTGGGCGGCACGGTGGCTCAGTGGTTTGTACGACTGACTCACAATGTCAGGGACCTGGGTTCGGTCCCACTCTTGAGCAGCTGTCTGTGTGGACTTTAACACGGTCTCACTCTTCTGTCTGCGTGAGTTCAGGGTGGATCGGCCGTGCTAAAGTGTCCACATATGTGCAACTGAGGGTTGGTTAACCGTGGCGAACTGCAGGAAAAACGGGTGTGTCTGGATGGGATACTGTTTGGAAGGTCAGTCTGAATTTTATGGGCCAAATGGCCTGTCGGGATTATATGATTCTACTGCATTAGCCAAGCATCTATTGAGAAACAATTGCCTCAGGTCTGCTGTGGAGTGGGTTCCAATTCATGAGACACTGACACGAGGCCTGAGGAAGGTGGGATTTGTGCTGTCAGTCCCCCAAACGTTTGGTCCCCGTCCACTCTCTCTCCTCACACTCTGCACCTACCAATTCTCTGTGCTCAGCCTTCTTCTCTCTCTCTCTCTACCCCCACTCCCCTGTCCATTCTCTCTCCCTTCTCCCATTCCATGCTTTCTCGTGCCCTCTTTGATTGCTGTATCTCTTTCTCAGGAAAGAGAGAGAATCGATAGTGATGACTCTACCTGGAAGACAGGGGTGCGCAAGAAATGGCTGATCTTTAAAATTAAGAACAGCTAAAATGATATATTCAGAAACATTGTTAACATCTAAAAGCATATTAATTTATTTTTTAAAAAGCTGCAGTCATGTTTCTGAAACTTGCATTGAAATAGACGCATAAAGTCATACAGCACAGAAACAGATCCTTCAGTCCAACTCGCCCATGCCCTCCAGATATCCTAAATTGATCTAGTGACCCATTTCTCCTCGAATTCAGCTCTGATCTCCAGCGTCTGCAGTCCTCACTTTTTCCTCGAAACATCTCCTCCCACCCTGCCCCCTGTAAAAATGCCATCTCATATTCCCAATTCCTTCGTCTCTGCCGCATCTGCTCCCAAGAGGACCAGTTCCAAAACTGTACCACCCAGATGGCCTCCTTCTTCAACAACCGCAATTTCCCCCCAGACGTAGTTGACGATGCCCTCCACCGCATCTCTTCCACTTCCCGCTCCTCCGCCCTTGAGCCCCGCCCCTCCAACCGCCACCAGGACAGAACCCCACTGGTCCTCACCTACCACCCCACCAACCTCCATGTCCAGCGTATCATCCGCCGTCATTTCCGCCACCTCCAAATGGACCCCAACACCAGGGATATATTTTCTTCCCCTCCCCTGTCAGTGTTCCGAAAAGACCACTCCCTCCGTGACTCCCTCGTCAGGTCCACACCCGCCCCCCCACCCCACCATGCCAACCTCCACTCCCAGCACCTTTCCCTGCAACCGCAAGAAATGCAAAACTTGCGCCCACACCTCCCCCCTTACTTCCCTCCAAGGCCCCAAGGGACACTTCCATATCTGCCACAAATTCACCTGCACCTCCACACACATCATCTATTGCATCCGCTGCACCCGATGTGGCCTCCTCTATATTGGGGAGACAGGCTGCCTACTTGCGGAACGTTTCAGAGAACACCTCTGGGACACCCGGACTAACCAACCCAACCACCCCGTAGCCCAACACTTCAACTCCCCCTCCCACTCCACCAAGGACATGCAGGTCCTTGGACTTCTCCATCGCCAGACCATGGCAACATGACGGTTGGAGGAAGAGCGCCTCATCTTCTGCCTGGGAACCCTCCAACCACAAGGGATGAACTCAGATTTCTCCAGTTTCCTCATTTCCCGTCGCCCACCTTGACTCAGTCAAATCCCTCGAACTCAGCACCGCCTTCCTAACCTGCAATCTTCTTCCTGACCTCTCCGCCCCCACCTCACTCCAGCCTATCACCCTCACCTTGACCTCCCTCCACCTATCGCATTCCCAATACCCCTCCCCCAAGTCACTCCTCCCTACCTTTTATCTTAGCCTGCTAGGCACACTTTCCCCATTCCTGAAGAAGGGCTTATGCCCGAAACGTCGATTTTCCTTTTGCTTGGATGCTGCCTGACCTGCTGCGCTTTTCCAGCAATACATTTTCAGCTAGTGGCCCATTTGATAGCATTTCGCCCATATCTCTCTCACACCTTCCTATTCAGATACCCATCCTGACCCCGATGCCTTTCAAATGTTGTAATTGTACCAGCCTCCACCACTTCCTCTGGGCAGCTCATTCCATACACACACCACACTCTACATGAAAGTTACCCCTTAGGACCGTTTTAAATCTTTCCCCTCTCACCCTTAACCTATGCCGTCTAGTTTTGGACTTCCTCTACCCTGGGGAAAAGACATGCAAAGCCGGACGAAATTCAAAAGGAATAAAATGTCGAGCCACAGGGAAAAATAAAATTGTGGCTGCAGCTTTTTTTTCTCCTCTTGACATTTGGACGCTTAAAATCTGTGTCACGCCAGCACCTCCACAGAGCACACTGCGCATGCTTCTCGGTGTCAGCGACAACTGCGCATGCTTCTCGGTGTCAGCGACAACTGCGCATGTACTTCGGTGTCAGAAAAAGCACTGAGCATGCTTGTCGCTGTCCGCGGAAACGGCGCTTGACTTCCTTCTGAAGGACCAATGGTGAGACCCGGAGGACCGGAAGGAGCCTGGTCCTCCTGCCATTCAGAACAACCTCTTTGTCTGAATGCGGAAGTTGTGCAGAGTTTCTCAAGATGCGGTTGTTCCTCTCTCTCTTTGAATGAAGGTTGAGCTTCACCCCAGACTGCAACTCTGTCCAACATCTGTGGGTACGGCACTCTCTTTTCTCACCCACTTTTTCATTTCTTTTTTGTTCTGGGATTCAGTTACTGACTTGCACGAACTGAAGGGAAAGGGAGTGAATCCAGGGAGGGGACAGACTTTGGAAAAGTTGGTCCACGTCTGTGTCTCAATTGGCAAACGCACAACAAATGCAGTACCACAATGTAAAGTTAAAGCCTAGTGCTTTTTAAAAAGGCAGAAAGGAAGTGCATGTTTTAAATGATAATATATTGGTATGTGGAGAAAGTGAGGACTGCAGATGCTGAAGATCAGAGTCAAGTGTGGTGCTTGAAAAACACAGCAGATCAGGCAGCATCCGAGGAGCAGGAGAGTCGATGTTTTGGGCACGAGCCCTTCATCAGGAATGATGTGTCGATGTACAAAGGGTCCTCAGCGTCCTTCTGCACCAGTTGTCAGACAGGTGCAGCAAGCAGTCAGCAAGGCAATAGGAATTGAGTTGAAAATGTGGTTGACTTCCTGCAATTGGGGGGTGGTCATTGAATATATTCAAGGCTGAGGTCATCTGACTTTTGAACAACAAAGAAGTGGATGGTTATAGGGGAAGGCAAGAAAATGGTTTTGAGACCATTACAGCATCATACAGCACAGAAATAGACCCTTCAGTTCAACTAGTCCATGCTATGTTCGCATAAACGAATCCCATCTGCCAGTGTTTGGCCCATATCCCCCGTAACAAAGCTGGTCCTTCTTCTCAAGGATACTGTGTCCTTGGTTTTTTTCAGAGTGGTGGTAAAATGGCCCCGGGCTCCAAAATGGATGGTTTAGTACAGAAATGAAAAGGGTATTGTTTACACGTCAACAGATGAGACTTTAGGCCCAAGCTTTTATGTTTTCGAAGTGACCTGGATAATGAAAGACGAGTGATCTGTTGCGAAAGCTGAGGCCTTGTTTCAGTGAGTTCAGCAGTGGACTGTGTGAAGAAAGGTTGTTCAACACTCTCTCCTTTTGCCCTTCTAACTTCGACCTGTCAGCCTCTGTTTCAGTTTTACTGTATGTTTAAGGGGTTTGTTTATTGGGACTGTTGTGTACATTTGGAACAGCATAATTAAGTCTAGTTTAGACCGACTGAGTTCTGTGGGTATTCTATATTCTGTTCTTTGTGTTTCATTCTGTATTCTTGTGAATACATTTATCTGTTTTAAATCCTGGTAGTCAATCTAGCTAACATTGGGTAATTTTCACTGTGCACTTACTGAAACAAATAGCAAAGTTTCGGTCTGTGCTGCCTGCTTCAGAATGTTTTGAGTGGTCTGGCCTAGTCCATAACACCTCCAAACCGTTCCCATTCATGTCCTTATCCAAATGTCTTTTAAACATTGTAACTGTACCTGCATCCCCGCTTCCTCTGGACATTCATTCCACATACGAACCATTCTCTATGGGAAAACAAAGGTGTTCCTCCTGTCTTTTTAAAATCTTTCTCCACTCACCTTCAAAATTTGATCCCTAACCTCGAATCCCCCACTCGAAGGAAAGGAAACCCGTCATTCACCTCATCTCTCCCCCTCATGACTTTATAAAGCTTGATAAGATCACCTCTCAACCTCCTATGCTCCAGTGAAAAAGGTCCCAGCCTATCCACCAAGATGTAGGTGTATTCATATCCAGTTCAATGTTGGTGCAGGCTTGAAAGACCAAATGGCCTACTCCTGCTCCCAGTTCTCTCTCACTATGTCCAGGACAGCAAGAGACCATAAGACCTAGGAGCAGAAATTAGGCCATTTAGCCAATCAGGTCTGCTCCACCATTCAATCATGGCTGACAAGTTTCTCAACCCCATTCTCTTGCTTTCTCCCCGCAACCCTCAATATCCTTGATACTCAAGAACCTATTTATCTCTGTCGTGAATATATTCTGACTTGCCCAACACAGTCTCTGTGGCAAAGAATTCCATAGGTTTCGCACTCTCTGGCTACAAAGGTTTCCCCTTTATCTGCATTCTAAAAGGTCTTCCCTTTACTCTAAGGCTGTCCCCTTGGGACCTAGTCTCTCCTACCAATGGAGACATCTTCCCAACATCCATCCCTGTCCAGGCGAATCAGTATTCTGTATGTTTCAATTAGATCCCCCTAGCGTGGGCTGTAAATCAGCGTAAACCAGACCCTTCAGGATGAGGTACAGCATGGATTAGGTTCAGCAAAGTGAGAATGGAGGGAGAAAGTGGGGATGGAGATGTTCAGCATTTAGGAAATAAGAGAGGAAAGAAAGTTCAATCTAAATTAGAATTGAATGGATGGGCTGATGGGTCGAGGAGTGGCAGATAAAGTTTCATTTTGATAAATGTGAGGTGTTGCATTTTGGGAAGGCACATCAGGGCAGGATTTACACACTTAATGGTAAGGCCATGGAGAGTATTCCTGCATCAAGAGACCATGGAGTGCAGATTTGTAGTTCTGTGAAAGTGCAGTCACAGGTAGACACGGTAGTGAAGAAAGCGTTTGGTGGTGCTTGCCTTTATTGAGCAGAGCATTGAATACAGGAGTTGGGAGTCATGTTATGGCTGTACATGACATGAGTTAGGCCACTTTTGGAATACTGCATTCAGTTCTGGTCTCCTATGTTAGAAAGATGTTGTGAAACTTTAAAAGAGTTTGGAAATGATTTACAAGGCTGTTGCCAGAGTTGGAGGGTTTGAGTTATAGGGCGAGGCTGAAAAGACTGCGGCTGTTTTCCCTGGAGCGTAGGAGGCTGAGAGATGACCTTATAGAGGTTTATAAGGGGCATGCATAGGAGTCCAAAATGAGGGAGAGAGAAAAAGAAATTTACATTGCAGTGAATCTGCACAGTTACTGGACATTGCAGTGCATCTGGGAAAGGTTAATGAACAGCAAAATTCACAGCTGACCATGGAGGAACCTGTGTGGGGAAGCTCACAGAACAGGAACAGAGAAGTGTATAGTCTTTAACGTGTAACTTAGCTATGTCTGCAGTCGTGAATGGAGTGGATTCTTTCTTGATTATATGTTTTACTGACATCTGTCTCTTGATTAAATATTAAAAATATAAACCACAAGTACTGTGTTAGCCCAGAGCACTTTTTTAGAGCAAAAAGACGGTGCTATTTTCTGGGTCTGTAGATTGTGAAGGAGCAAAGGTGGCCTTTATGAGAGTGATATGCTCTTCCTGTCAGATCAGGAGATTAGGGAGAGTATCCATGTTACTGGTTATTATGTCTGCAGTAAATGTGTTTGCTTGCAAATCCTATTGGATCGCGTGGATAAGTTGCAGCGACAGTTCGAGGTAATGAGGAATTTACAAGACCTGGGGGTATGATGGTTTGGCAATGATAGGCAGGGAGAAAAGCCGCAGCTATAATCAGAGAGATGGGTTAACTCCAGGAAAGGTAGGCAGGTAGTGCAGGAGTCTTCTGTGGCTGTCCCCATTTCAAACAAGTCTGCTGTTTTGGAAAATGTAGGGGGTGATGGTCTCTCAGGGAATGTTGCACGAACAGCCAAGTTTCTGGTCTCGAGACACCCCTCATTGCATGAGAGCATATGTCGGGTTCCAAGCGATCAGTTGTGATAAGGGGCTCTCTAGTCAGAGGTACAAACTGACGCTTCTGTGGTTAGCAGCGAAAAATCAGAATGGTGTGTCGCCTCCCTGGTGCCAGGATCAAGGATGTCTCCGAGAGGGTGCGGAATGTTCTCAAAAGGGAGAGGGACCGGTTGGAGGTCATTGTACACATTGGAACCACTGACATAGGAAGGGAAAAGGATGCGGTTCTGAAGGGAAAGTGTGGAAAGTCAGGCACGAATTTTTTAAAAAAGAGGTCCTCGAATCTAGGAAAATCTGGATTACTGCCAGTACTACGAGCTAGTGAGTTGGAGTTGGTGCATGGGAGAAGGGTTCACATTTTTGGATCATTGGAATTTCTTCTGGGGTAGATATGACCTGTACAAGAAGGATAGATTGCACCTGAGTATTGGAAGAGAGCTAATATACTGGCTGGGAAATTTGCAAGAGCTGCTCGGGAGGAATTAAACTAGCAAGGTGGGTGCGTGGGGAGGTACCCAGGGAAATAGTGAGGAAAGAGATCAATCTGAGACTGGTACAGTTGGGAAAGGGAGTGAGTCAAACAGTCAGATCAGGAAGAGACAAAGCAGAGAGCAAGGAAGGACTAACAAATTAAACTGCATTTACTTCATTGCAAGAGGACTAACAGGGAAGGCAGTTGAACTCAGGGCATGATTAGGAAGATGGGATATGATATCATAGCAATTACAGAAACGTGGCTCAGGGATGGGCAGGACTGGCAGCTTAATGTTTCAGGATACAAATGCTACAGGAAGGATAGAAAGGGAGGCAAGAGATGAGAGGGAGTGGTGTTTTTGATAAGGGATAGTATTCCTGTTGGACTTAAGGAGGATATTCCTAGGAATACATCCAGGAAGGTTATTTGATTGGAACTCAGAAATAAGGAAGGGATGATCACCTTATTGGGATTGTGTTGTAGACACCCTCATGGTCAGTGGGAAATTGAGAAACAAATTTGTATGGAGATTTGAGTTACCTGTAAGAGTAATAGGATGGTTATTGTTAGGGATTTTAACTTTTCAAACATAGACTGGGATTGCTATAGTGCTACGGGTTTAGATGGAGAGCAATTTGTTAGAAACGGACCTAAGGGGAAAGTTTTCATGCAGAAGGTGGTGCGTGTACAAATTTGCCAGAGGAAGTGGTGGGTGCTGGTACAATTATGACATTTAAAAGGCATCTGGATAGGTATATGAATAGGAGGGGTTTAGAGGGTTATTGGCCAAATGCTGGCAAATGGAGCTAGATTAATTTTGGATATCTGGTCGACATGGATGAGTTGGACCAAAGGGTATGTTTCTGTGCTGTGTCTCTCTCTGACTCTGGCTTGCCACTAACGTTTGCCACGTCTCTATGGTCAGTTTCTTTCTGGTGTCGGTGTCAATACCTTGTTGTGTCATTCCGACCCCACCTCCCCTGGATTGACAATGGTGACTTTTGTAATCTCTTTTTACAGATTATCTGAAGACGGAAGTTTCAAAATCAACAGCTTATGCTTGACTCTCCTGTTCCTCGGATGCTGCCTGACCTGCTGTGTTTTTCCAACACTACACTTTTCGACTCTGATCTCCAGCATCTGCAGTCATCATTTTCACATCAATGTCGGACTGTCACTCAATCCATCGGGACAGCAAAGATTTTCAACTATGATTCTGTGAGATGGAGCAATGCTCTTTGGTTCCTGTTTCATAACGTTTTCAGCATCAGTGGGACTGGATGAGAGACCCTACTGTTGCAGTGCACTGAGCGTGGAGCCAGAAACAGTTATACGGCCTGGAAAGAGGAATTCACACCGGGGAGGGGCTATACACACGTTTGTGTGCGGCTGAAGCTTCAGCCATGGAGAAACCCGAGGAATCCTGCCCCATGGAGAAACCGTGGAAGTGTGGCGACTGTGGGAAATGCTTCAGTTTCCCGTCTGCCCTGGAGACTCATCGGCGCAGTCACACTGGGGAGAGGCCATTCACCTGCCCCGAGTGCGGGAAGGGCTTTACCAGCTCTTCCAACCTGCTGGCCCACTTGCGGGTCTACACAGCAGAGAGTCCATTCTCCTGCCTGGAGTATGAGAAGAGCTTTGCCCAGGCCTCTACCCTCATGGCCCACCAGCAGGTCCACACTGGGGTGAGATCCTACCCCTGCCCTGAATGAGGGAAGGCCTTCAGCAAATCCTCCAACCTTCTGGCCCACCGGCGGGTCCACACTGGGGAGAGGCACTTCAGCTGTTCTGAGTGCAGGAAGGCCTTCAGCAATTCCCCCACCCTGCTGAGGCACCAGCGGGTCCACACGGGGGAGAGGTCGTTCCCCTGCCCTGAGTGTGGGAAGAAGTTTACTCGCTCCTCCTACTTGCTGACCCACCGGTGGGTCCACAAGGGGGAGAGGCCCTTCATCTGCCCTGAGTGCGGGAATGCCTTCAGCTATTCCTCTGCCTTGCTGAGGCACCAGCGGGTCCACACGGGGAGAGACCGTTCAGATGTGTTGAGTGTAGGAAGGACTTTACCCAGGCCTCCAACCTGCTGAGGCACCACCGGGTCCACTCCGGGGAGAGGCCGTTCCCCTGCCCGAAGTGCAGGCAGAGGTTCACGTCGTCCAGTAACTTGCAGAGACACCAGAGGGGGCACCAGCAGATTCCACCGGCGACACTGATGTGGATCACCCCCAGGACTGAACCTCCTGCCTGTTCTGACAGTGTGTACAGTGGGAGCTCTCTTTGTTTTCTGCTAGACAGCACCCCCACACCCCTCCCATCTTCCCCCAACCCCAGGTTAGATCACGGGCGGCACAGTAACTCAGTGATTAGTACCACTGTGTCACATCACCAGCGACTGGGGTTTGATTCCACCCTCAGGGTGACTGTCTTTGTGAAGTTTGCGCGTTCTCCCCCACCATGTCTGCAAGGGTTTCCTCTGGGTGCTCCCACAATCCAAACATGAGCAAGTGAATTAGCCAAGCTAAATTGTCCCAGAGTGTTCAGGGAAGTGTAGGTGCAGTGTATTGTTTAGGGGGTAATGTAGAATAATGGGGTAGGGGAATGGGTCTGGGTGGGTTACTCTTCAGAGGGTCGGTGTGGACTTGTTGGATAGAAGGGCCTTGTTTCCCTGTAGGATTCTGAGAGCTTTGCTTGCAGTGCTGCTCACTGAGCCCGGGACTGCACGTTCCCACTGAAGTGATCCGCACAAACCTCAGATGGCATCCAAACCAATGTACCAAACTAAAGGGGTAGCCATGGGACCCAGCTATGCCTGCCTCTTTGTCGGGTACGTGGAACAGTCCATTTTCCTCAGCTACACCTGTTCCTCCAGTACATCGATGACCATTTGGTGCCAATTCATGCTCTCACAAGGAGTTTGAACAGTTCGTCATCTTTATCAACACCTTTCACCCTGACCTCAAATTGACCTGGACCATCTCCCTTTCCATGACCTCTCCATCTCTGGCTACCGACTAACCGTGGACATCTACTACAAGCTCACCGACTCCCACAGATAGCTGGATTACGCCCCCTCTCACCCCACCTCCTGTAAAAACACTATCCCTTATTCCCAATTCCTCCACCACATCTGTTCCCAGGATGACCAATTCCACCGTAGAAAATCCCAGAGGGCCTCCTCCTTCCAAGTTCGCAATTTCTCTTCCCACGTGGTCGACAATGCCCTCCAGCACATCTCCTCCACATCCTGCAACACCGCCTTTGAACCCCAACCCTCCCAATGGAACAAGAACGGAACCCACCCCCAACCGTCCTCACCTTCCACCCCACCAACCTCCGGATACATCACATCAGCCTCTGCTCCCTACAAACGGACCCCACCACCAGGTATATTTTTCTCTCCCCACCCCTACCAGCATTCCAGAGAGGCCATTTCCTCTGCGACTCCCTCGTCAGGTCCATGCGCCCACAACCAGCCCACACCCCACTCCCGGCCCCTTCCCCGCCACCACAGGAAGTGTAAAACATGTGTCCATACCACTCCTCTCACCTCCATCCAAGGCCCCAAAGGATCCTTCCACATCTGACAGAAATTTCCCTCGACCTCCACCAGTGTCATCCACTGTATCCATTCCATCCAATGTGGTCTTCTCTCCGTCGGAGAGACAGGACGCCAACTTGTGGATTGTTTCAGAGAACCACTCTGGGACACCCACAAACCCCACCGCCCTGTGGCTGAACACTTCAACTCCCCCTCCCATTCCATCAAGATCATTGAGGTCCTGGGCTGTCTCCATCCCAAACCCTTACCACCTGACGCCTGGAGGAAGAACACCTCTTATTCCACCTTGGGACCCTGTAACCACGTGGGATCAATGTGGAATTCAAAAGTTTCCTCATGTATCCTCCTCCTCCTCTTCCCCCCCCCCCCACCTTATCACAGCCCCAAGCCTCCACTCGCCCTCCTGACCTGTCCATCACCTTTCCCATCTATCCGCCCCACCCTCCTTTCCAACCAATCATCTTCATCTGCTTATCGCATTCTCAGCTCCCTTCTCCCCAACACCCCCCCCCCCCCCCCCCCCCTTCCATTTATCTCTCAGCGCTCCCGGCCCACAAGCCTCATTGATGATGAAGGGTTTATGCCCTAAACGTCAATTCTCCTGCTCCTTGGATGCTGCCTGACCTGCTGTGCTTTTCCAGCACCACACTCTCGACTCTGTCCACCGATGTTGTCAGAGATATCGGACCTGCTCCAAACTAATCCACAGTCCAGTTGATGGGACAGGAAACTGCTTCCTTTCTCGAGACAAGTCTCCCGGAGAGAACTTGCTGGCTAACTGATGTACTGAACTTCACAGTGCCCCACTGCTCTCAGTTATCTGGAAGGGGTCCACACATGTGCCTAAGGTGGTGCTCGAGACCTTTAATATCTCTTTGGGATTGATCCCCATTCATTTGAGGCTGTGTAGTCATACAGCCTGGAAACAGACCTTTCAGTAAATGATCCCCAACTAAACTAGTCCCACCTGCCTGCTCCTGGCCCTTATTCGATAGTCATAGTCATAGAGATGCACAGGACGGAAACAAACCATTTAATCCAACTCATCCATGCTGACCAGATATCCTAATATAATCCTACTGAAGGATGCAGGATTACGAGTTCTCTTTGGCAAGAGACCTTAACAAGCTGTAGTAATGGACTCAAAAGTATGCGATCATTTTTCATCTCATATTTTAGGGACATGGTAACTAGATTTAGCCTGTCTACAATAGTATATATAAAGAGGAGGGGATCATAACACAGGTAATGGAAAAATGAATAAGGAATGGAAGGGGTGGGTGGGGGAATGGTAGCTAAAATGCAGTGAAATGGGGGGATTTCATTCAAACCTAATTTAGAGGTATGTATGAAAATATAGAGACTGCAGTACTGAACATGACAGTAAAATGTCCCTTTCATAAAGGAGCATGTGCAAGAAATCAGACAGTGATACATAAAATCCCGACAGTGCAGAAAGAGGCCATTTGTCCCATTGAGCCTGCACTGACACACCAAAGACCATCCCACCCAGGATCACCCCATTCTCCTGCATTTAGTATGACTAATCCACATAACCGACACATCACAGAGCAATTTTGCATGGTCAATCCACCTAACCTGCACATCTTTGGACTGTGGAAGGAAACCCATGCAGAGAGGGAGAACATGCAAACTCCACACAGACACTCACCTGAGGCTGGAATTGAACCTGGGTCCCTAGTGCTGTGAGGTAGCAATGCCAAGCGCTGTGCCACCTCAATATGATATAAAATTTAAACAAATGCTCTAAGCTGCAAATCTGTCCATGTGAAGAACTTACTGCAAATGATTTGAAGCAAGATCCATATGAATTGTGTTTTGGGAGAGATCCAGAACATGTTTCATTAATGATTGAAAATCTTCGACCTTTGGAATGGTCTGCGAGAGAGAGTGTTGGAGTCAGATTCAATTATGGCATTCAAAAGAAACTGAAAAGGAAAGTAATCAGTATTTGGTGAAGAGTAGCACTGGATACTGTGGTGATTATAATTAGGTCAGTCAGGTGAGTTCCCTTATTGGGGGTGTTCACCTGCTCTTAATATTTCACTTCAATAACCTTTAGGTTCCCAATATCTGTCGGGCGCTTTCTCTGTTCAAGTGTCTACTCGAGTGACTCAGTGTCAAATTTTGTTTATGAATTGTTCCTCTGATATCTCATGAGAGTGGCTATGATATTAACAGTGGGATCGAAATAGTTGTGGGTCACAATGTGCTCAAGTGAGAAAAAATAAACTGACCGTTCTTAAATATTCATTTTTAAACCATGGAAATAAAATTAATGATTAGAAAATATACAACCTGTCATGTATGAAGAAGATCAGAAATAGGAATGGGAATAGGGAAATTGACTGTTGAGATGCTCTGTCTTTCATCACCATCCATGGCTGGTCATTTATCTGAATTCCCTTTCCTGCCCGTTTTGTTTTCCATGTCTTCACCTGATGAAGAGGCTACGCTCCAAGCGCGTGCGATTTCAAATAGACGTGTTGGACTATAGTTGTGTGACTTATGACTGAAAAAAATTGAGTATGTTATTACACATACTGGAGCAGTGGGATTTAAACCTGAGCCTCAGGGCTCTCTGGGAGACTACAGCTGCATCACAAAACAAACCTCTGTAGTAAATAGGTCCTCTTCTGTTGAATGAGAGGAAACACCTTCCTCCTCAACATGAGACATGACCACTGTAACCCCACAGCCCATTACAGTAAATTGAGCCCATCTCCTGTTGAATGAATGAGTGAGAACACCTTCCTCCTGAACCCCTCGAGCCCATTGTAGTAAAGGGGCGGGGACAGTGAAGAGCCTGTGAACCTCTCCACCAATCCCAAAGGCTGCGGTCGGTGCGGACGAATCGGAGAGCGACATTCTGGGTTGTGGCTTCCTTTTTAAATGCAAAGCCGGCCGTTATTGGTCAGGTAGAGTAAGGTGCGCTCTGATTGGAGGGGGCGTGGATGACGCGCGTCACTGAAGGAGGAGACGGAAAGAAGAAGAAAAACAAAGATGGCGGCGCGAGGCTGCGGTTTTCTCATCGACTCAGCGGGCGGTTTCTGACGGAGGGAGGGGGGCAGACAGGCATCGTTTACCTCAGAAAATACCTTTAAAATACATTTCAAATTAAAGTCGGAACTTTTCAAACAAAAGTTGTGAAGAAAAGGAGACAGTCCCCGGTGGGGTTTATTGTTTATTTTTGTATAATTTCCGGGGCCCGGGAAGGGGGAGGTGACGGTTACCGGGTGAACGAGAAAACAAATTAAAAATGTCGGCGGTGGAGGAGAGAGAGCCGGCGCCCGCGGCTTCTTCGGCGGCAGCCGGAGCCCAGGAGCTCAACAACCCCCCGGAGCTGGAGGAAGGTCCGAGCTCCAAGAAGCGGGGGGTCCGGCTGGAGGCTGGATTTGCTCAAGGCTTGTATCTATTAACTTATTTAAATGGTACCTACTGTATGGGGCTATGGTTTACATTAAAACCGGAGGATCATGTCAGAGTGTTTGTTTATATTTAGCAGTTGTAGTTGGTAAAATACACTCCCTGGAGGAGCACCTTCTATGATGCTGCATTTCTTACCTTCTGCCCTTCCCCCATTTGTTATCTCACATCTCGATTTTACATTTTCGGTCAAATTTAATTTCATATTAATGAGACTTGGTATTCACTGTGTTATTAATTAATCTGTTGGATTATTGTAAAACAAAATTAATGATGTAATTTCATTTATGATGTCTGAATTTGACATTGAATGTACAGGTGTGAATACCAGTAAGTTGTAAAAATAAATCATGAACTTGTGCTTTTTAACAAAAAGAGGAGTTTAATGATATTATTGGCATTGTCTCCTTTGAGCATGATGATGCAAGTCTGACCAACAAACCACTTCATGCAGTCAATTAAAGTCTAATTAAAGTTTAATTAAAGTCTAAGAAAATAATTCTGGCAGGCTAAGATTTATACAACCCAAAATACGATTGATTATCTTGTGTATTCTTACCTTTAAGCCATAAAAGAAGGCATTGTGTGGCAGTTTGAGACTGAAACATGGCTGGAAAGAATGGAGATTGATGAGGGAAGTCAAAATGGCAGAGTCTGGGGCCACAATCTATCAGTCTGGCTTGATTGCATGAGTGGTAGTTCTTCAAAAGCACCTTCCAAGCCATGACCTCAACCACCAAGAACAGACAAGTGTGAACACAGGATTCCGACTGCAAGATATATCGCATTGTTTCTTTGTTATTGACCAAAATGCTGGAACTCACTCCTGAACATTGTTGCAGTCCACATCATATTTGTGAAGCAATTTAAGAGGCAGCTCAGCACCACCTTTTCAAGGTCAGTTTGGGAAGAGTTGTTGGCACAGTCAATGATATTCACATCTCATGAAATAATCTAAGAGCCCAGGGTGTTGGAGGCTGTATGTTAACATGGGTAGAGGATTGGCTAACTGCCACAGTTGTGGTAAGGGGCATGATCAGGGTGGCAACTTGTAACTACTGGTGTACCACAGGGATCAGCGCTGGGGCCAACGTTATTTACAATATATATATATATATGAATTACTTGGATAAGTAAAGTGAATGTACTATTGCTAAATTTGCAGAAGAGACAGTTGATGTGAAAGCAGGTGGCGAGGATGACATTAGATATCTGGAGAGGGATATCGACAGGTTAAGCAAATGAGTGAAAGCTTGGCAGATGGGAAAATGAGGTAATGCAGTTTGTCAGGAGGTGAAGAACTGAATATTAAATGGAGAAAAGTTTAGAAGAGAGGGATTTGGAATCACGTCCACGAATCTCTTCATCCAATTTCAGTGAGTAATAGGGAGACAAATGGGAGGTTGGCCTTTTCAATAGCGTATAAATATAGGAAGGTTATAGTGAACCTATTTAAGGCCTTAGTCAGGCCACAACTGAATACTGTGAACAGTTTAGGGCCCTTTACCTGAGGAAAGATATAATTGGCATTGGAGGCAGTCCAGAGAAAGTTGACCATGATGATATCAGGGATGGAAAGAATGTCTTAAGAGGAGAACTGAATAGGTTGGGCCTGTGCTTATTAGAAGTTTGAAGAATTAGAGGTAACCTTATTGTCACGTACAAGATTCTGAGGAGACTTGACAGGCTAGATGTGGAAAAGTGGGTGAGTTGGGACCAGAGGAAGTAACCTCCAAATAAGAGATTGCATGTTTAGGACAGATAGGAATTTCTCCTGAGGGCAGTAAATCTGTGGAACTTGATACTACAGAGGGCTGTTGAGCCTGGGTTGTTATTTGCATTCAAGGCTGAGATAGTTGGTTTTTTAAAATCAGTAAGTGAATTGAGGATTATGGGACAATGGCAGGAAAGTGGAGTAAATATTTACCAGAATAATCGTGATGTGAATAAATGGCAGAGTTAACTCAATGGGCTGAATTGAATAGTAATTAGTAATGAGGAAAAGGATACAACCGGCAATTAGAGACCAGTCAGTGTTGGGAAGCCTCGAGATTGTAGGGAGTTGGTGGCATTTGGGTATTGTTACTGGATTTAACATGTGGAGTTTCAAATTGATGCTGCTATGGCCCCGATGCAATTTGAAATCAATTTATGTATCTGGAATATAAAGCTTATTGCTGCTTTGGTACTTAAGAAAATTGATAAGATCACCAATCTTGTTCACTAATAACATTTTTTTAAGGAAGGAAATCTTCAGTCCTTTCCCAGTTTGGTGAATGTGTCACTCTTGATCCAAAGTCATGTGGTTGACTCTTAACAGCCCTCTGAATTGGCACTTGGTTTGTTTGGGAGACAAAGTGTCACGTTCCATGAATGAATAAAGAAAAATATTCAGGACAAGATTGTCAATGTCACTGTCAGTGACGGGAAGATTGTGATCTAGTGATACTGGTTAAGTAGCCCAGAGATCTGTCTTCTGAGAACAAAAATTAAAATCCCATCATGGATGCTAGTGGACTTTATTTTCAATGAATAAAAAGATCTGGAAGTGAGAGTTTGTCTCAGTCCTGGCAACTAGGAAACCATTATTGGCTAAGACAATGAATTGCAGATGTTGGAGATCAGCAACAAAAGGCACAATTGCTGGGGAAACACAGCAGGTCTGGCAGCATCTGTGGAAAGAAAACAGTTAATGTTTTGAATCCAGCCTAATTTTGAAGAGCCACCGGACTCAAAACAGTAACACTGTCGTCTCCTCAAAGATGCAGCCATAACTGTTGCTTTTGTCCAGTCATTACTGATTGTCGTCAAAGTGTTCTTTTAGGGAGAGAAATCCACCATTCACAACCCTACACACGTGTGCACACGCTCACATCATGTGACTCCAGACCTACTACAATGTGGTTGACACTCAATTGCCTTCTAGCATGCAGCCAATTGCTCGGTCCAAAGGCCACGAGGAATAGTGAGCAAATGTTGGACGTGCTAGCAACAATCCCATCCCTCAAAATATTTTCATATATATTAGAAAGCATAGGTTAATGAAGGACAGCCAAAACAAACTGCTATGGGAAAATCATGCCCAACTATCTTGATTTGCTTGTAGTTATAAATATTGTTTTAAAATCCTCTTCAGAGAGGACATTGGTTTCATCATTGTTGCAATACTGCATGCAATTCTGTGCTTTCTGCTACAGGAAGGGTGTTGTGAAACTTGAAAGAGTTCAGAAAACATTGACAAGGATGCTGCCAGGGTTGGAGGGTTGAGCTACAGGAAGAGGCTGAATAGACTGGGGCTATTTTTCCTGGAGCTTTGGAGGCTGAGGAGTGACATTGCAGACATTTATAAAATCATGAGGGGCATGGGTAGGGTAAATAGGCAAGGTCTTTTCTCTTGGGGTGGGGGAGTCCCAAATTAGAGGTCATAGGTTTAAGGTTAATGGCAAATGGAGTTTAATATAGATAAGTGTGAGGTCTTACATTTTGTATAGGCAAATCAAGGTAAGAATTTCATGGTGAATGGCAGGACCTTAAGGAGTGTAGTGGAACAGAGGGATCTTGGAGTACAGGTTCACAGTTCTCTGAAAATGGAGTCATAGGTAGAATTTTTTTGGCACACTGGCCTTCATCAGTCATGGCATTCAGTATAAAATACCAAATGCTTGCTTTCATCAGTCAGAGCACTGAGTACAGGATTTGGGATGAATTGTTGCAGCTGTCACAGATTCCACACAACAACACAAGATGGGACCCTGCCCTCCCCTGACTGACCGTCCCTTTGCATATCAGGGGGAAGACCGCCTTTAATTGTGATGATCAGGAAACATGCCATATTCAAAAAAAGGGCTGTGTTCACAAATATTTGGACAGAGGAAGGAAGTTGCAGTCTGGGTGAAGATCAATCTTCAATCAGAGAGAGAGGAAGAGCAGCAGCAGCTTCAGAAGTTCATGGTCCAACTTCTGAAAAGACCTTGTCTGATTTGCAGTTGTTTCTGGGCTTGTAATATCGTACTGCAGCATATTGTAGATCTTCATTAAGAGTGTCAATACCGCACTACAGAGGTCCATTTAGCAACTTGAGTCCATATGAACTCTTCGTGGAGGTATGCAGTCTGCCCCATAACCGTGTTGGTTTACAGTTACATATAGATCCACACAAAGATCTTTGGGATTGAGAGGAAAGAATGTTCCACAGTAACTAGAGTTACGTTCAGATTTTCTATCATGGACTGACTGTGATGACCTTTGCAATCACTTCACAGGAATATTACAAGAGAAGAATTTGGCGGCAGAAATCTCAGACCAAACCTCACATCAAAGTCTGACAGTCACTTGATTCACAAGGACGTGGATATTCATGGCCTTGAAAACAAAGGGGAGAAGGTCTGTCTGCTTTGTTAGGTTTTAAACGTCAGTGTGACAGGAAACTCAGAGTCTCACATACCCATACACCAGAGTAGTGACTGTAACATGCTTTACAGTCTGAATGAGAGTGTTCCAATTATCAGATGGTTCACCAGTAACACCACACACAGGCTGTGAGCGTGAGCGAGTTTTCAACTGATTGTTAAGGTCTGAGACAGATGAGGGCACCTGCACCATGGAGAAACCGTGGAAATGTGGAGAGTGTGGGAATGGTTTCCCTTCGCCATCTGCGCTGGAGATTCATCGGCGTTTGCACACAAGGCAGCGGCTGTTCACCTGCACTCAGTGCAGGAAAGGCTTCACTCAGTTACACTCCCTCCTGGCCCACCAGTGTGTCCACACCAGCAAGAACCCGTTCATCTGCCCCATGTGTGGGCAGGGCTTCACCAGTCACACCACCTGCTGCCGCACCAGCGGATCCACACTGGGGAGAAGAAGCCGTTCACCTGTCCCGTGTGGAGCAACGACTTGTGCGATTCCTCCACCCTGCACAAACACCAGCGCATCCACACCAAGGAGCGGCCGTTCACCTGTCCAGTGTGTGGGAAGGGCTTCACCCAGTCATGCAACTTGGGGAGACACCAGCAACTTCACAAGTGAGATGGCACAGGGATTCGGGTTGGATTCTGCTGTTACCATTGCTGAGAGTCACATCTTGAACCCTGTTTAGTGGGTGAAGTGGGAGGAGTAAGGGGTTCCTTTATGCTGACTGGCCGCGCTCTCACCCACTTTACTTCTAGTGGGGGCTGACGCTCTCTGAGCCTGGGATTGCACCTTCCCTACGGAAACAGTCCACAGAAGCGGCTGAAGTGCAGGTAGATCTGAAATAGATACATTTGTCTCTGTCCCATTGAGTCTCCAGCACAGTCGATCCAATTGGCCTCTGTCAGTGTTTATGCTCCACCTGAGCGTCCACCCACCCCTTCATCAGCAAACAGGTATCCCCTGCTTTTTGAAAGTTCACTTTACCCCCTACCCCACTCCCGCCCAAGCCTGTGCCAATTCTTAATCCTAACTTAGACCTTCTATTTATTGCTGATGCCTGGTTTCAGTCCCTGTATTCACCTCCCATTCATGTGTCTATCCAGATACACCGTAAGTGTTGCTAAAGTGCCTCTTTCCACTCCATCCACTGGCAGTGCATTCCAGGCATCCACCATCCAACTGTGTGAAAAATCTTCCCTTTCAATTCTCCCCCAGACTGTCCCCCTCTCACCTTGAACCTGTGCCCTCTTGTAGTTGACTTTTCCACCCTGGGGGGAAGCCTCTGAGTATCTTACTGACTATCTGGCCCAACACCAAACATCCAAAGAATAATCCACACAGACCCATTTCCCTATCCCTAATAGTCGACAATTACCCCTGAATAACGTACCTAACTTTCACATTCCTGAACACTGTGGCGCAATTTAAGCATAGACAATCCAACTTAACCTGCCAATCTCTGGGCAGTGGGTAATTTAGCATAGCCACTGCATCCTAACCTGCACATTTGGATTGTGAGAGGAAACCGGAGGAAAGCCATATCGACACAGGGAGAATGTGCAAACTCCACACAGACAGTCACCTGAGACTGAAATCGAACCAGTTTCCCTGGTGCTGTGAGGCATCAGTGCTCATGATTGAGCCACCATGCCGCCCCCGTCCAGCCAATCTGTGTGTCTCATCATTTTGTTGAGGTCATCCCTCTGCCTCCATCTTTACAGTGAAAATACTCCAGGTTTATCCCATCTCTTCTCATAATGAGACCTCCAGACCATGCAATGCCCTAGTGAACCTTCTCCATAGCCAGTATCCATATCCTTCCGGTAGTGTGGCAACCAGAACTGCACGCAATATTCTGAATGTGACCGGAATAAATAGCTCTAACATAACTCGCCAACTCTTACATTCAAGGCAAACGTGCTGTGTGCCTTCTTGATCACGTTACCCGCCTGTGTTGCCACTTTTGGAGATCTATATGGTCAGATCCCTCTGTATGCTAGTGCTTTAAAGTGGTCTGAAATTTATCGTACAATTCGTGTATTTCCTATGTATCTGTATCCAGCTTCACCTTAATTGTGTTCCGCTCTTTATCTCTTTTCCCCCATCCTCACCCCTCCACACATCAGCATATCATAAGACTATAGGAGCAGAAATTATGCCATTCAGCCCATTGAGCCTGCTCAACCATGGCTGATAAGTTTCTCAACCCCAATCTCCCCATAACCTTTGATCCTCTTGATACTCAAGAACCTTGTTATCCCATCTTAAATATATTCAATTATCTGGCCTCCAGAGCCTTCTGGGGCAGTGAATTCCATAGATACACCACTCTCTGTCTGAAGTTCTTCTTATCTCTGTTCTAAAAGGTCTTCCCTTTTCTTGAAGGCTGAGGAGGAGGCAGAGAGGAGCGTGGTATGCACCTGTAAACTCCAGAACTTCCCCAACTTCACGAGTCAACAATAACACTTTCTGGAGCAAGAAACGAAAGTGTGACACCACAGGAAGTGAAATTAGGCCATTCAGCCCATTGAGTCTGCTCCACCATTCACCCATTCTCGAGTATCAAGGGGCTCAAAGGTCACAGGGAGAATGGGGTTAAGAAACATATCAGCCATGATTGAATGGCAGAGCAGATTCAATAATATAAATGGCTTGTTAACCATCCCTGGGAAGGAGGAGGCAACACAATAAGTTGTTTCTTGGGACAGGTAAGATAATGTTATTAAATACTGGTGTGACAAAATGATAATTAATTCTGCCTGTAGAAGGAAAGCCCTGACATAGAGGGGTTAATTGCAGGGCAGGCTGTTTCAAACAGACAGCTAACCCTCAAGGATAAGAAGGTAAACTACAGACCTGAGGTCTCCAGCAATGTGAGGTGATGTTAGAGTCTTAAAAAAAAGTCACACCACAGATTTGAAATTGAGGAACTACCACCAAAATTCAACTCCAGAATGATACAGCAGCAGCAGTACTTAGAAGAATAATACTGCATCAAACCCCTGGACACTTCCAGAGATGGGCACTGTCGGTGGAAACCCAGTTAAATTTAGACATCAACTGGGTGATAGCCAAGTTTGGGGGGGGGGGTGAAGCTGAATGAACTTGAGAGGTTTTATTTGTGGTTGCTACGTGCAATAAAGTGCAAATCATTGTTTCAGCAGTTGATTATCTGTGCGGTTTCTGAGTAAGGAGCCAAATTAAGGTTATTCACCCACAACCACACAATGAGGCTGGGATTAATATTGACTCCATTGCATTCAAGAGAATGTCATCAATACTGTTATAAAGCGAAGGCTGAACCCACCCCCCCAACTCTCCAAGATCTCAAACCGAAACTTCCAAAGAGTGGCACATTGCCCTTTAATCTGTAAAGTCAGTGTGATAAGTGGTGTAACCTGCTGTAGTGTTAAAAGTAAATCCCTGACACTTTAAAATCAACAATCAGCAATTTATTTAACCAACTCTCACGATGAACACATAATCGAAACTATTAACAAACTGAATAAATTCTTCTTAACTACTGAGTATTCTGGAATAAATCAAGATTCTTCTGGTATGCTGTTCCAATCAATACATGTCCCACTCAGATAACACAAAATAGAATTTAATCTCTCAGATTACAACCAGGTTATGTGTCTTCCGGAATATTCTGTGCCATCTTCTGTGGGGGATGCCTCCTCCGATTCCTCTGTCAGGAATGCCCTTCTCTATTTTTCTAAATGATGCTTTCTCTAATACACAGATGACTGAGAGCACCAATTCTTTATGATAGGATTGGTCCTGTTGTCAAAACTTTAGGATTTAAATTTAATAAGTTTTTGGTAGCCAATGGGGCTGATTTAAATTGATTGGTGAAATTGAACACCTGTTTTCTTGTCCTGCTAACTGTACAGCCCTTTGATACAAATGTTTCAGTTCAGGTGCTTTCTGTTGTGATGATGCTGCTCCTTTAAGAAGATTACGTTGTTGGTTTATTTTCAGGAGGGGTTGTAAAAGGCAGAGCTTCTCATTCGTCTAGGATTAAGGATTTCACTAATGGTTAACAGATACTGGCTAAGGCAACAATCAGGGAAAAGGGTTTGACATTTTATTTTCTAAAACACTTCTACAATGAAAGGGCAGTTGTCCCATTTTTTCCCCCTGGTTTGGGTTTTAGCAGGCAGTCTGTCTGAAGCTGCTGTAGGAAGAAATGTTTCCTGATTCAACAGATGTTTCTGGCTGACTCTGAAGCTTCAGGGAAAATAGTACCAGCGTATTCAGCCTCTCCCTGTAGCTCAAACCTTGCAGCCCTGGCAACATCCTTCCAAACCTTTTCTGAACCCTTTCAAGTTTCACAATGTCTTAAAAAGATGTCAACTTTGTTCGACTAATGTGGGAGAATTTTCTGCATTATGCGTTCTGTCTGAAAGAGCCCTCTCCTGTGCTGTGACAGAGCTGCAGTGACTTTCAAAAGCCTGACAAATGCTGTTATCAGTCAAGGATTCATTGGGAGAAGCTTCTCAATCACATCTGTAAATGGAGAAAGTGTTTTTAATAATGAGACATGAATAAAGTCTGCATTAATTTTTTGTTCTGAAGACTTACTCATACATCTCAAAACAGAGCTTATGAACTCGGTCACAAGAAGTCTACGGGAATATAAGACACCAATGCCTATTTCCTGACCAGGACCAACTTTGCACAGAAAACATGGGCATTTAAAACGAATGGCACCCCATTTATTTAAAGATCAGGTGAACTTATGAGGCACAGCATTGCCTTAGAAATGAGAGATCCTTGACACACACAGCCAAAATCATCACTGCCATTATTATCTAATCAGAATTTAGGCTGGGATGTTTTTCCACTGGAGCAGAGGAGGTTGAGAGGCAATATTTTCAAACCATGAGGGGTAGAGTTGGCTTAATGGTAGCTGTCTCTTCCCTAGGGGGAGGATTTCAAGACCAAGGACGCGTTTTTATGGTGAGAGGAGAAAGATGGAAGAAAAGATGTGGGGAAAATACTTACAGAGTGTAGTTCGCCTGGGGAAACAGCTGCCAGTGGAAGTGGTTGAAGCAGATACATGAACAACATTAAAAATGTGTTTCAACAAATACATGGATAGGAAAGCTTTAGAAGGATATGGGCCAAGTGCAAGAAAATGAGGTTAGTGTTGACAAACATTTTGGTCAGCATGGACAGGTTTGGGCTGAAAGGCCTGTATCTGTGCTATAGTATTCTATGACTGGCGTCTCTTTGTAACTCTGACAGTGTTGAGTTTCCACATGAACCAGGAAAAAGTGAGGACTGAAAATGCTGGAGATCAGAGTTGAGAGTGTGATGCTGGAAAAGCACAGCAGGTTAGGCAGCACCCGAGGAGCAGGAGGATTGATGTTTCAGTCATAAGGACATCCAGATGAATATCTCACTAAATCATGCTGAATAAAATCTGATCTCATTTGTCAACTCTGATGCAGAGGTGCTGGGGGTGGACAGGTCAGAAGTCACATAACACCAGCTCACAATCCCAATAGATTGATTTGAACTCATGAGCTTTCGAAGCACTGTTCCTTCATCAGGTGAAGTGATGAAGGAGCAGCACTGATGAAGGAGCAATGCTCCCAAAGCTTGGGATTTCAAATAAACCTGTTGGACTGTAACCTGGGGTTGTGTGACTTCTGACTTCTTCAACTGTGCATTCATGTTGAAATTGATGGGATATTTTATCCAACTCGGAGTAGTTAAATCATATCGCTTGGAGGGGTTCATTTGAAATCTTCCCGGAGGTGAATTTAACAAGATTGAATTATTCAAAGTTACTCAATTCTAAACTTACATCAGGACCGGTAGTCAGAGAGGTACAGCACAGAAACAGATCCTTCAGTCCAACCCGTCCATGCTGATCAGATAGTCTAAATTAATCTGGTCCCATTTGCCAGCACTTGGCCCAATACCCTCTAACCCTTTCTATTCATGTCCCCAACCAAATGTCTTTTAAATTCTGTAATTCTAACCAGCCTCCTCCACTTCCTCTGGCAGCTTATTCCATACACGCACCACACTCTGCATGAAAAGTTTTCCCTTTAGGTCCCTTTTAAATCTTTCCCCTCTCACTCTAAACCTATGCCCTCTTGTTCTAACAACATCCTGATAAATCATTTCTGATGGAGATGTCAACGTTTCGGGTAGAACCCTTCTTCAGTCCTGAGGGATAATATCTGAAATGCTGACTCCTGTTGTGCCCAGCCTCCTGTTTGTCTATTTTAGATTCCAGCATCTGCAGTTTTTTATTTTGTCTCTAACAAATGGTGGAGCAGATTCGATGGGTCAAAATAGCCTAACTTCTGCTCCAATGGTCTTGTGGTCTTAGGATTGTGCGGGTCCTGGGCTCAATGAGCAGCAGCGCCCACTGGAAGCAATGTTCACAGAATCATAGAATCCCTGCAGTGTGGAAACGGGCCCTTCTGCCCAACAAGCTCAGAGCGACCCTTTGAAGAGTAACTCACCCAGACACATTCTCCTATCCTATCACTCTGCACTTACCCCTTACTAATGCACCACACCTACACACTCCTGAACACTATGGGACTATTTAGCTTGGCCAATTCGCCCAAATATGCGCATGTTTGGACTTTGGGAAGACACTGCAGCACGCGGAGGAAACGCACACAGACACTGGTGGCCGGGGCGGGTGGGGCAGGGGAGGAATACGTGCAAACTCCACACAGACAGTCACCCTGAGGATGAAATCTGCGTCCCTGGTGTTATGAGGCAGCAGTGCTAACCAATGAGCCACCACCACTCCCAACCCCGCACCCCCCAGTAGAAAACAAAAAAAGCCTATCAGCTCTCCCACTGCACCCACTATCAGAAAGGGCAGGAGGTTCAGTCCTGGGGATGACCCTCAGCAGTGTTACCGGCAGAATCGGATTGTTGGGAGCATTGGTGCCTCCGCTGGTGCTTGTTCAAGCTGCAGGACATTGTGAACTTCTGCCCACATACAGGGCAGGCAAACGGCCTCTCCCCAGTGTGGACCCGCTGGTGCGTCAGTAGAGTGGAGGAGACAGCAAAGCCCTTCCCGCACTCGAGGCAGCTGAAGGGCCTTTCCCCAGTGTGGACCCGCCGGTGCTTCAGCAGGTCAGAAGAGCGTGTAAAGCACTTCCCGCAGACAGAGCAGGTGAATGGCCTCTCACCGGTGTGGACCCGCCGGTGGGCCAGCAGGTCAGAGGAATCGCTGAAGGCCTTCCCACATTTGGGGCAGGGGAAGGGCTTCTCACCGGTATGGACCCGTCGGTGAATCACAAGGTGGGAGGAGCGAGTGAACACTTTCCCACAATCGGGGCAGCGGAAGGGCCTCTCCCCTGTGTGCACCCGCTGGTGCCTCATCAGGGCAGAGGAATCATTGAAGGCCTTCTCACACTTGAGGCAGCTGAAGGGCCTCTCCCCTGTGTGAACCCGCAAGTGCCTCAGTCGGGCGGAGGAATCGCTGAAGCTCTTCCTGCACTCAGGGCAGCTGAAGGGCCTCTCCCCTGTGTGCACCCGTCGGTGCCTCAGCAGGGCAGAGGAATCACTGAAGGCCTTCCCGCATTCAGGACAGGAGCATGGCTTCTCCCTGGTGTGACTGCGCCGATGTGTCTCCAGGGCAGACGGGACACGGAAGCCTTTCCGGCAGTCGCCACACTTCCATGGTTTCTCCATCGCCGAAGCTACAGTTGCACACAAACGCGTGTATGTCCCCTCCCTGCCTTGAATTCCTCTATCCAGGCCAGATAACTGATTCAGGCTCCACACTCAGTGCGTTGCTGCAACAGTAGGGTCTCTCTTCCAGTCCCACTGATGCTGAAAACGTACTGAAACAGGAACCAATTGGATCAAAGTTGAAAATTGTTGCAGTCCCGATGGATTGAGTGGCTCACAAATGCTGGAGAATCAGAGTCAAAAACTATGGGTCAGGCAGCATCCGAAGAGCAGGAGTGTCAATGGTTCAGGTATAAGCCCTTCATGTCTTGATTTTGAAACTTCATCTTCAGATCTTCAAATACTCTGTAAAACGAGGTTACAAAAGTCAGCACTGTCAGTCCAGGGTAGAAATTCAGAACAAGCAATTCTACTTTCTACAGAACATTCTTTTCTTTTGTTATTCCACAAAACTGAAAGCACCATCCCACTCTCTCTCTCTCTCTCTCCCTCCCTCTGTTCTCACTCCATTCTAATTCTCCTGAAAGTGCTGATTCAGGATCTGACAGGGACAGAAGAGCAAAACAGTCATGACTGACATCTCTCTGAATTTTGGATACCTCCACCTGAAAATTAATATCTTCCACGACATTGGGATACTGTTGAGAGTGATTTTGGGAAGCAAAAATAAAGTGTGTACATTCAGGATGAACCTGCAATTCAGCTTCTTGACAAACAACCAAACGCAAAATGGTTAACGTGCCCCCACGGGGGTGGGGGAGTTTTGGAATGAGACATCAAGGCAATGATACTAGAGAGAAACTGAACAGACTGAAGTGGCAAACCAGAGTCATCTAGATATACAGCACAGACAAAGGCCCTTTGGTCCAACTGGTCTATGCTGACCAGATATCCTCACCGAATCTAGTCTCATTTGCCAGCGTTTGGCCCATATCCTTCGAAACCCTTCCTATTCATATGCACATCCAGATGCCTTTAAATATGTTAGGATTATGCCAGCATCCACTACTTCCTCTGGCAGCTCTTTCCTTACATGCACCATCTTCTGCATGAATTGCCCCTTAGGTCCCTTTTAAATCTCCCCCACCCCCCCAAACCTATTATTCATTATTTCTGGATTTCCAGAGAAGTGACCTTGTTTATTTACCCTATCCATGCCTCTCTTGATTTTATAAACAATGGAAGCATCAACGGCTTGGGGGGGGGATGGGGGTGGGGGGGGGGGGGGAGGTGGGAGGGGGGGGAGGGGAAGGAAGCCGAATGTGCTGGAGCCAATATGGAAGAAGAGGACACAAAACCTTGAAGTTGCAATGAGGAATACTGCATGTGCTGTACTTGTACCTGTTGATTTTATTTGTGGGAATCAAGTGTATTTTAAAAATAAAAACAAACAAGATATCTCCCCTTTCCCAATCTCCCAATGCTGTTCTGGACACAGTGTGAGACAATTGGGAGCAGGAGTTGGCCATTTGGTCTTTTGAGCCTGCACCAGCATTGAACAGATCATAACTGGATATGAATATACCTACAGCCAGGTGGATAAACTGGGATTTCTTTCACTGGAGCAGAGGAGATTGAGAGGTGATGTTATAGAGGATTATAAAATCATGAGGGGTACAGATGAGGTGAACGGCAGGTGTCCTTTCCCTAGGGTGGGGCTTTCAAGATTAGGGAGCAAATTTTGAAGGGGAGAGGAGAAAGATTTTTAAAAAGACATGAAGAGTTCCATTTTTTTCACACAGAGAGTGCTTTGTGTGGATGGGTGTCCAGAGGAAGTAGTGGATGCAGGTACAGTTACAATGTTTAATAGACATTTGGATAAGCACATGAATAGGAAAAGTTCAGAGGGATATTGGTCAATCACTGGCAAATGGGACTAGTTGGGTTTGAGAACATAGTCAGCATAGACTAGTTGGACCGAAGGGTCCATTTCTGTGCTGTATGACCCTGTAGCTGTGCTGTATGACCCTGTACTGGTCTTAAAACCATTTTCTTGGAAATCCAAGATGGCGGTGGTTTGAGTGGTCTGCTGTGCGGGGCTGGGCTCTGTGCCATACCCCCGGCAATGTGGACCTTTACCCCCCCCCCCCCCCCCACCTCATTAACCATCTGTAAGAGAAAAAGAATTGCTAATAGAAACTTACTGAACATCTGGAGCTGCTATAATTGTGGTTTGACAGCGTTAGGATCAGAATGAAAGCAAATGAAGGAAAGGGGCCAAAAGGAGTGCAGCAGGCAGGGCCCTCCCCTACTGCATCGGGGGTGCCTGGAGCCATTGCTCAAACTCCCAGGGCAGTCCATTTGGGTTTAATGGGGCAGCAGCAGTTACTCTCGGAGTTTGCCAATCTCTGAGATAAGATTGAAGCAGCAGTGGAACCACTACCTGCCACGCTGGAAAAGCATGAGCAGGAAATTCAAATGTTGGCCCGAAGAGAATAGGCAGCGGGGGAGAGGACCGTGGCATTGGAGACCGTGGCGGAGGTCTCAGGAGGAAGGATCCAAACGCTGCAAGACCAGGTTCGGGTCCTTCAGGAGCAAGTGGACGACCTGGAAAACAAAAGTAGAAGAAAACTCTTACAGCTCGTGGGTCTTCCGGAATGCAAGGAAGGTAAAGACCTCGTTGGATTCCTGGGGCTGGAGTCGGAGTCGGGTCAGTTGAGTGTGGGGCGGGCCCACCGGATGGAAATGCGGTCAGGGCCGGAACCGCGCCCCCGCACGGTCCTAGTGCAACTCCTGCATTATAAAGTAAAACAGCTAGTGATTGAAACAGCAAGAAGACTGGTAAGAGATCCAGAGGCCTTAATGCACAAAGGCTCAAGAATAATGTGTTTTCAGGACTTCTCAGGAGCCTGGAATAAGAACAGAAGAGCATTTGATGAAGTTAACAGAAAATTAAGGGATCTGAACATTCAATATTCCTTGAGGTACCTGGCCGTGTTGCATTTCTCTCATGGAGGGACGGTATATAATTTTGATTCAGCAGAAAAGGCAAAGGGCTTTGTGAATTCTCTGAATTAAAGGACTCAGGTCGGGGTGAAGGCGGGACATCATTACAGACAATGTTACTTTTTGCCCCTTTTTTTCTCCTCTCTCCTCTTTTTGTTGTGGTTATCGGCTTGAAATGTACTGCCTTAATGTAAAACTGGAATTATTTAGTAAAACGGTCAGTTAGGTCTTGTCTGGGTCCTTCTTTTCACTGCTGTCCTTTTGTTTTTGGATTGGGGGTGGCTATATCTGTGGTTAAGATGTATGGAGAAGGGGTGTGGGGAGATGGGCATCCATTGTTAACTGTCAGAATGTAAATAACATGCTTTTTTCAATCTGTGAATTGCCTGGTGCTTGGGGCACAGCCTCAGCGGGAAGGAGCCGGGATGGTGGCAAGGGTGGGGGAGTTGGGGGGGCGGGGAAGTTGAGGGGGGAGATCTCTACATAATTGGGGTTATTTGAGTGTTTGCTTAAGTTATATGTGGTGGTTAGATTTTTATATATAGTAGTTTTTAATAGGAGTAGTTTTTAGACTTTATAGAGTTAATGTCTTTGTCGGTCACCATACCTCAGATAAGCTTCCTCCTCTTGGATAACCACAGGCTGCCCTGGATGACCATGGCTACTGATTCGTTCAGGTGGTGCACCTGAAATGTGAAAGGGAGCCATTCCCCCATTAAAAAGATGCTGTTAAGCCTTAGAAAAGAAAGGGTGGACATCGCCCTGCTGCAAGAGACACATTTAAATGATAAGGAACACCTGAAACTGCAGCAGTTGGGGGGGTTGGGTATTCTTCTCCTCCTTTAGCTCCAAGTGTAGAGGAGTGGCTATACTGGTAAGAATGAACCTCCCTGTCCAGGTTATTGAACAAATTAAGGATGAACATGGATGGTCCATCGTTCTTACAGCTCTAACACATGGAGAAGAGTATGACATCCTGAATGTATATCGTTCCCCGGTGCACCCTCTTAAATTTCTAATTGATGCAGTTGCTAAATTAATAAGTCTAGGGGTGCGCCGCATGGTCATTGGAGAAGATTTTAATCGCCTAATAGATCCCGAGGTAGACAGGGTGCCAAGGGGCCAGGCAGGTACACCTGCACAACCTAAGCAGTTGGTGGACATGTGCGAGGAGTTGGGATTAGTGGATGTGTGGAGACATCTCCACCCTAATGGAAGAGACTTTACTTTCTATTCCAACCCACCAAGTGCCACACGGGAACTGACATTTTTTAATGCCATTGGATTGCTTGAACAGAACATTGGCTTGTAAAATTGGGAATATAGTTGTCTCGGACCACGTGCCAGTGTATTTAGATGGTAAAGTCAAGGGTGGTGGAATGGATGCACAGCACTGGTGCATGGACCCATTCCTGTTAAGGGGTAGCAAATCCGTTGAGTACAGCAGAAGAGAGTTCAAGGCCTTCTGGGATATCAACCCAGGTACGGCCAATAATCCTGCAATACTGTGGGAGGCCATAAGGCATATTTATGAGGCCTGATTATTTCGTATTCAACAAATGGAAGGAGGCAGAGGGAGGAGCAACAACAGATACTGGAGACCCGGCTGCAGATAGCTGAGAAAGCGTATTATAATAGGACTTCTCTGGTCAAACTGCAGCTCTCCGGATTGCTCTCGACTCATTGCACACACAGGTGTCAAAAAAAGGGTCTCCTTTGCTGAACAAAGATTGTTTGAATTTGGAGATAAGCCAAGTCGATATCTGGCTAGAAAGAAAAATGCTTCCCAATCTTTTATATCTGTTAGAGAGAAGGCTGGCACAGTTACCAGTGAGTTGAAGAAGATCAATGTTAGATTTATGGAATACTTTGCACAGTTATATCGGTCAGAGGGAGACGAACACGGTGCAGCGAGGATGCAGTCCTTTTTTGAGAACCTGCACCTCCCCAGTATAAAGGCAGAACAGGTTTCCCTGTTGAGTGGGCCTACGATGATACAGGAGATGCAGGAAGCAATAAAGCATCCCACGGTTGGCAAAGCACTGGGGTCAGATGGATTCCCAAGTGAATTCTATGAGGAATTCATAAATGTGTTCGTGGAGCCGCCTCTGGGGATGTATTGCTATTCATATACACAGGATTGTCTTCTGCACTCTCTGAGGGAGGCTAATAGCTCCCTCATTTTAAAGAAGGGGAAAGAGCCCGAAGAATGTGCTTCACACAGACACATTTCACTGTTGAATGTAAATTTTTAAATTGTATCCAAGATGCTGGCCCTGAGGTTGGAAAATGTGTTGCGCTAAATTATGAAAGATGAATAGACGGGTTTTGTCAAGGGCTGTAGCTCCTCCAACAATATCGGGAGGGTACTGACCATAGTGCAGGTATGCCAGCAAAGATTGATCCCGGGTTCAGTGTCTCCCTAGACGCAGAAAAGGCGTTTGACCAGATAGAATGGCCGTACCTATTTCGGATCCTACAGCGTTTTGGTTTGGGGGGATCCTTTGGTCGATGGGTGGTGGAGTTGCATAATGATCCTAAGGCAACCATCATCACAAACTGCACTAAGTCAGATAACTTTAATATTGGGAGAGGTAGTCGACAGGGGTGTCCTTTTTCACCATTGCTATTTACCTTGGCAATTGAGCCATTAGCTGGGGCTGTCAGGAGGGATCCTGAAATAGTGGGGCCAGGGGTGGGAATGGGCGGGAATAAGATCACCCTATAAGCTGATGACATCCACTTCTCCTTGGCCAATCCGGAGGAGTCCGCTCCTCGATTGATTCAAACAATTAATGTATCTGGAGTTTTTCGGGCTGCGGGATCAACTTTACAGAATCGGAAGCCGTGCCAGTGGGGGTATTAATGGAGGTGCCTGATCTGAAGGATGGAATGCAGTTCCTGTTTAGATGGTTGTCAAAAGGGTTTTCGTATTTGGGAATTTTTATTACCCCTGCCTTCCACCCGCTGTATAAAGCTAACTGTGTACAATTACTGGAGAGGATAAAACAGGGGGGTGGGGTGGTTGTTGGTGGTGGTAGTGGACCTTCTAGACTTGGAGATATCAAATAAGTGCTTTGTTAGCATATGTGGGTGACTGGGCACGGGGGGATTCAGGGTCGATTTGGCTTGACATTGAAGCTTTGCAGTCCCCTAGTTAATCTATTATTCATGGTGAAGATGAAATCCGTGACCGAGCAGTGTAAGAGTCCAATCATTTTAAATACGGTGAAAGCCTGGAAGATAATGAGGCAAGACAAGGGCAATTGGCTGAAGACCTCGCCATTTACCCCATTGGCTGGAGCCCAAGGATTTCAATCTGGGGCTGTAAGTCATGGGAGAATAAGGGAATCTCCTGTCTGGGAAACTTATTTGAGGCGGAGATCTTGATGTTATTTAGCCAGCTAAGTCAGAAGTATGGATTGTCTAATAGGAACGTTTTCCGGTACTTTCAGGTAAGGGATTATATACAGAGGAAGACCACGCTCCTGGCTCAGCTTTACAGGCCACATGTGGAGAAAAGAGTGCTCCGGTGTACGGGTGCTCTTTCAGTTAGTATTTTGCATCATTTACAGAAGGGACATGCCTTAGGGATGTGGACGGACTCTGGAATCGACCTTAGGACATGGAATCGGGAGCTAGGAGAGGATATTTCATTGGAAGTATGGGAAGATATATGGGAAAATGTAAGGAAAATTTCAATATGTAACAAAGCAGAGGTCATGCAATTGAAGATTTTACACAGGGCTCATTTGGCGCCAGAGAGGCTAGCTAAGTTTAAGAGAGGAGCGTCACCAGGGTGTCCCAAATGTAAAATTAGTATAGGCACTCTCCCACACTGTTGTAAGATCCAGAGATACTGGAGTGCATGGTAAGAACATCCTGAGGATTGAAGTTCTTTTGGGGTTGCCAAATTTGCTCTCTCTGGGGGAAAAAGGGAAGAGACTGTGTAACATTCTTACCCACTGTGCAAGGAAGCACATTTTAATGAATTGGCCATTGGAAAAGCCCCCAGGTCTTATGGGGTGGCATATGCTGGTGATGGAGCATCTCCCCCAAGACTACCTCACAAGTATGGTGCACCACAAAACAGAACAATTTTACAAGACATGGTGGCCCTTTCTCAATTATATTGATGCACACTTATCAGCAATATTAATTAGGGGGTGTGGTACAGCCATGGGAATCAGTCTGGGCACCCGTGGGGTCCTGGGAGGGGGAGATTGGGGGAAAAGAATATTGGGAGAATGACTGGTGCTCCCAGGATTGGGAGCCTCAGTGGAGGTGTGGTGAGTGAAATAGAATAAAGTAATGTGATATAATCTAATTTAAGTTAATGTGCATTCAGTTTAATTTAATTTTTATTTAATTTGATTATAGTTTAGCTTAAGCTCAGCAGATATGGTTGTTCTGGTAGGGGAGTAGTTAGTTCATTATTAATAGCATTGTGATATGACATTGTTGTATTGCCTCTATCTTTCTGGACTTTGGTTTAGTTCTTTTCTGTGTCTAGATGTTTTGTAAAGGATTTGAAAAAGTTTCCAATAAAATATTTAATAAAAAAATTCTTGCCTTCCCCCATAACTATATTTGACATTTAAAACTCAGATGAACTCAGCTTTGAATATATTCAATGACCCCTAACTGCAGGGAGACATTTCTGAACTCAATTTCTCTTGCTAACATACCATTTGCCTTGGTCATTGCTTGCTGCACCTCTGTGACAACTGGCATTGACTGGAGTAGAAAGCCCGAGTAGAAGGCAGCTGAGGCACCTTTGTACATCCACACATCATTCCTGATGAAGTGCTTGTGCCCAAAATGTTGACTCTCCTGCACCTCGGATGGTGCCTGACCTGCTGTGCTTTGCCAGGACCACACTTTTCAACTCTGAGCCCAGCATCTGCAATCCTCTCTTGCTCCACATCCCAATATATCACCATTTAAACAATGAATCTCCTTTCTGCTTTTATTTCACAGGAAAGGCTACAACTGCACACTGTGTTACTGCATTTGCCACGTGTTTGCTAATTAAGACACAGACATGAACCAACTTTGCTGAAAGTCGAGTTGAACACGAGAATGGAAAAGGGGGTGAGAAAAATGTGTTGTACTCACAGATGTTGGATAGAGGAAAGAAGTTGCAGTTGGGGTAAGGCTCAATCTTCATTCAGAGAGAGAGGAGCAGCATCGACACCAACACAAACTCATGATCCAATTTCCGCATTCAGACAATGGGGGCACGCTCCTTCCGGTCCTCCAGCACTTTCCATTGGCCCATCAAAACAATGTCGCGCGTCGTTCCCGCTGACAGCAAAGAGCATGCGTAGTATTCTGCTGACACCGAGAAGCATGCGCAGTGCTTGCTGACACCGAGAAGCATGTGCAGTATGCCAAGTGGAGTTGCCGGTGTAACTGATAAATTTTCAGTGTCCAAATGCCAGTCAGAAAAAAGAAACGCGAGAGCCACAATCTGTTTTGTTTCCCTGGAGCTCAACACTTTATTCCTTTTTCATTTTGTCTGGCTGCTCAACATTTGTATGTCTTTTCCCCAGAGTAGAGGAAGTCCAAAACTAGAGGGGCAGAGGTTTAAGGTGAGAGGGGAAAGGTTCAAAAGGGACCGAAGAGCGTGGTATAGGTATGGAATGAGCTACGAGAGGCAGTGGTCAAGGCTGGTACAATTCCAACATTTAAAGGCATCTGGATGGGTATATGAATAGGAAGAGTTGAGAGGTATATGGGCCAAATGGTGGCAAATGGATCACTAGATTACTTTAGGATATATGGTCGGCGTGGACCGAAAGGTTTGTTCCCGTGCTGTGCAACCCTATGGCTCTATTTCTACACAATTTGAACCAATTTCATAAGACTAGGATTCCGCCCTTGCACCCTTCTAGCCTGTCCTCAACTGTGGCCTAACTACACAGATTTTTATGGAAATTTCAGAAAGATGGCTGCAGCTTTTTTTTTCAACAATTGAATATGCTTTCAGACTTTACCGATGTTTCTGAGTACATCGCTTTAGCTATTCTCAATGTTAAAGACCAGCTATTTCTCGAATCAACCCCTCCTGTCTCCCAGGTAGAGTAATTACCATCCATTCTCTCTCTATGCTCAGAGGTCTCGAGGCAGGAGAAAGGATAGGGTTGGGGGTGCGGGGTCAGAGATTGGACGGGTGGCAGAGGCTTGGAGGGAAAGACAAAAAGAAAATGGACACGGGGACAGACCATCGGGGATAGAGAAAGCCTGGAGGTGCACAGGTTGGGGGGGGGGGCGTAGAGGGATTGGCAGAGAGAGAGAATAGGGGGGTGCAGAATGTGAAGCGAGAGGAATTGGCGGTTGCAGAGTGTGGGGAGAGAGAGTGGACGAGGGCAGAATGTGGGGGGAGAAAGAGAAAAAATGAATGGCAGGAGAGGGTGGGGAGAGAGCATAATTGGGGCAGAGAGTGGGGGGAGAGAGAGAATGAGTGTGGGGAGAGGGACTGGATACAGGAAGGCCGAGGGTGGGGAGAAAGAGAAGGGGAATGGATGGGGGACAGAGGGTAGATGAGAGACTGGACGGGGGCAGAGGGTATGGAGATAGAATGGAGGGGGTTGCAGAGAGTGGGGTAAGAAACAAGAGGGTGCAGAGGGTGGGATGTGTGTGTGAGAGAGAGAAGAGACGGGAAGCTCGGGATAGTGAGAGAGAATGGGCGGGGGCGCTATAGGTGGCGATGGGTAAATGGACAGGGGACGCTGAGGGGATGATTGGGTCTTGATTCAATGGGGAGGTGGTGAATGCATACCACCCACTCCCACCATCCCCCCCACTCCCAGGATCCACTTCTCTGTACATGTGCAGTGCAGATTTTTGTAAATGACACTACACAGAGTCTGGAACACTGTGTGAGCGCAGTCACCCTCATGTCCTGGCATCAGCAAACCACTGCCTTTCTCTTTTAAAAACTAAATAAAGACATGGGCGACATACTGGGGATGGAAGAAGTGGCTGAGAAACTGAACTGAGAGTCAGCGCTTTCAGGAGAGGGGAGCTGGGCAAAAACAGGAGGACGGAAGGATGAATTCGGTTTGGAATCCATTGAAAGGTGGAGGAATTGGGAGACAGATTTTGGGTAGAACATAGAGAAGGATGTTCCGTGCAAACCAGAATTCTCTTATCTTATTTTCTGCCCTGCACTGACAGCAGTGATCTGATCTCTCAAGGTATTAGCAGAGAAAGAGATTTGCTGTTCAGGCATGCACAAGGAATTTACTCAGGGCCTGAATATCAGCAGCATTTGAATCCAGGAAGGGAAATGTTTGTATCCAGGAAATTATTCCAAACTTGACATCAAGAAGCCCCGCGATTACACGCAGCCTGCGTGGGAGTGCCCCAGCGTTCTGACTGTGGAGAGAACTTTAACTCTTTGGCGAAATGTGGACTGGGTATTCTCACTGTAGATGAGCCCTTCATTGCATCGTTGAGGCTGCCAAGACACACTGCCCCCTACACTGTGGAAACTCTGTGGAAGCAAATTCAATTTCTCAAATGGACTGAAGTGTCACCAAGGGCCTGTTTCCACAGGCTATATGTAGGGGCTCTATTATTCCCCCAACATGTCTGCAGCCTGGCTTCCAGCTCCATCTCTCTGAGCTGAAGGTCCTCCAGCATGTGTTTTCCCTAGTTTCCAGCACCCAGAACCTCCCACCTCCTGCAAATCGAAAGATAAGTCCCACTCTGCCCTCTCCAGTGTGTGTTGTGCAACTGCTTAATCAATTTTAGTGGACCAGCAGAGGCTGATAGCCAAGTTCGGAACCCATAAGGATGGCCTCAACCAGGACCTTGGGTTCATGTCACATGACAGGTAACCCCACTTCACTGCCACTCTCTCTCTCACACACAAAGCACATACACACATATACCCGCCACACTCACACCCTCTCACAGGCTGATACTCTATCACACACATACACTTTATCAAGCATGCACACACACAAACACACTCTCTCACGCACATGCCCACACTCTCACACTCTCATGCACGCACACTTACATATCAGGCTTTGGGGTGACTTTGAATTTGCAGAATTATATTTGCAGATATATTAGATTTTGCTCAAAAAGCACACAATCGACAGGCAGTCAATCCATGTGAGATTTTATAAATTTCTACTTTGGAAATAGAACCAGTCTGATTCAAGTTTGATATACAGACCTTAAGTTGTCTCGAGAATGTGTTTTCAAAGTTCTGGGATTTACATATTAATGAACCAAAACCTGCAACCCATTCTAAAAGAGAAAAGACTTAACAACAATCTCGGTTTGTTCAATATATCATTTCTGTTGCATGAAACTGCAACCTTTTGCTATAAATTCTCTTATGGTCCTGCTCCACAAACACCTGATGAAGGAGCAGTGTTCCAAAAGTTAGTGCTTCCAAATAAACAACTTGGTGTTGTATGGTTTTTAACTTTGTTTCTTGTGAATACATCCTACACCTCCCAGTGCTGCCAGTAAACCTAACAATGCCGATGAAACGATGCGGTACCTGCACTCTGGAAATATTTACAATATCTAACAATACTAGCTACTCATCCACTGCTCATTCTGATACATGACATTGGAAACTTAGTGCAGGAGTTTGAAAGAAATGAGCAACTTTAAAACAAAAACCTGTTGGATCTCACAGCTTTCAATGAGAGTCTGAGACCGGGGTTAAGTTCTGTTTAACCCAACTTTGCCACCCAACTTTGTTACAGTTTTAGATCTCCCCAGCAAAAAAGTGTATGAAAAGTAGCTTGTTTTTGAAAAAAAAAAGCAGCTCAAAGTGCACACACTCCTCCCAACTCCACTTCCTTTATTGTTGGTCAGCTGTGTTGTCCCTTTATAATTGGATCCTTGATCCAGCCTTAAGCCGAAGGACATATTGCCTCACTCAGCAATTTCAATCCAACTAAACTACTGCCACTCAATTGCTGTGTGTGTGTGTGTGTGTGTGGGGGGGGGGGGGGGGGGGGGGGGTGGGGGGGGAGGACTGTTAAGAGTCAACCACACAGCTGTGGGTCTGGAGTCACGTGTAGAACAGACCGGGTAAAGGATGCAGCTGGGATGACTGAGTGAACCCTTTCCCACAAGGGCAGTTTCCTTCCCTAAAAAGGGCAGGAGTGAATCAGATGAGAGTTTTTCCCCCTGAAAATGCTTTTATCATGAGATTTTAAACTCCAGATTGCTGACCAAATTCCAATTCTGCAACCTGGCACAGCAGGATTTGAATCTGGGAGTCCCCAGAACTGGGTTGAAAGTCCAGTCGATAATGACACTCAGCCGTCATTCCTTCGATGGCACGTGAACTCGCAGGTGGGAAGAGGGGGTGAAGCCCTTTCCACACTGAGAGCAGATGGATGGCCTCTCCCCAGTGTGGACCCTTTGATGGATCAGCAGTGTAGATGACTGAGTGAACCCCTTCCCACACACGGAGCATGTGAATGGCCTCTCCCCAGTGTAGGTCCGCTGGTGCGTCCGCACGTTGCTCACATGACTGAAGCTCTTCCCACTCTTGGGGCAGGTGAACCCAGTGTGGACCCGCTGGTGGGTCAGCAAAGAGTAAGAATCGACAAATCCCTTCCCATACTCAGAGCAGGTGAACAGCCTCTCCCCCACGTGAACTCGCTGGTGTTTCAGGAGATGGATGCATTGATGAATCACTGCCCACACTGAGAGCAGGAGAACGGTCTCTCCCCCGTGTGGACCCACTGGTGCATCTGCAGACTGAGTGAATCCTTTCCCACGATGGTGACAGATGAATGGCCTCTCCCCAGTGTGAACATGTCTGTGGGTGTCAAGCGCTGAAGGGAAAGGGAATTATTTCCCACAGTCCCCACATTTCCATGGTTTCCCCTTTGGAGGGAGCTTTCCTTGTGTCACTCTGGGTTTGAAATTTAAAACAGAGTGGGTACACAGTCTATCCCCACCGTGAGGGGTGAGATTTTGATTCCCCAAACTGAGGAACTGGTTTGAAGCACTTTTCACAGTCAGCGCACTGAATCTTCCTCACTCGATGTCTCAGTATTCTTCCTGCCACAGCACTGTCCAAAATCTCTCAAGCAGACAAAAACAAACATTTCTTCTCGAATTGAATGGCTGCTGATATTCAAGTCCCAATGAATCAAGTGGCTCTGTCAGAAGTTGATGTATCATTTGTTTCCAGATTTCTTTCTGCATGTCTTCCTGCAAAAAAACACTAATTAATTGATCACTGTCAGTACTATTAAATGAACATAACATCGGTGGCAATTCCTGTAGATTGCTAGATGCCTGCTGATCAAATATTACGCAGGACACAGAAAGCCCTCATGCAGCCAGATAGCCTTAGGTGTGAATGAAGATAAACGTCATTTAGATGACAATGACCTGGACAAAGCTGCCGACAAAGGTGCTGGAAATGGAGCTGAATCAAGGATAATGAAATGTCAAAGCTGTTTGAGAAAAGAAATCCGGTAAAATTGCTGAATGACTTCCTGCTGGCCTAGTATACAAAAAAGATGACAATAATACATGGCATAAATCCATTACTGCATTAGAATGTTAAAAATCATAGCCACGAAGCTTTTACAACAGCCAACAATATCAGATACACACGATATGAAGCAACATGCGTCTACATTTTATATCAATGTGCCAATCCCTTAAAAACTGCTCAGTTCCATGAGAAACTACCCTTTTAATTGTGAACATGAGGAAAGAAGCAATCCTTTTCCAGGGTGCAAACTCTATATATGCCAAACTGAGGGAATACACAGTGAAAATACCTTTGAGACAAAGAGCATCTGAGCACCTTTGGAGAGTCTGCTCCTTTCCTGGATTCACTCCAGTTACCACAAGTGGATAGTGTCCCCCTGTCACTCTTTCTAGCCGCCCTCCACCTCCCCCCTCCCCAGATAAAGAATGGAAAGGGGGAGGCATTGCTTTGCTCCCAGATGTTGCTCAGAGGGCGGGGGCTTCACTATGAAACTGACAGGGCTACTTACATGTTGTGACATCCACAATGGCAAGTGGGGTGGGGGGGGAGGTGTTGGGGGCGACAGTGGGCCCACACTGCACCTGCGCTGCCCTGCAGCTGAGGGATGTGGGGAGGGAGGACACTTTGCAAACTCCCTTCGCTCTCCTGCAAGTCAATGCAGTTTGAGTTCAACCAAAGCACGTGATTTAATTTTAGCTTCACACTCACAGAAAACCACCTTCTCTGTGAATCCAGCACTTTAATTTCCCTCCACTCCATGGAAATACTGATTTGTGAGACTCCAGGATTGAAGTTGCTACCATATCTACTACAGGGTGTTGGGTAAAAACTGTTTATTTTATGAACCATTTCAACTCAAACCCATCCTTGCCATTCAACTACTAATGTGTGGAATGAACTTCCTGAGGAAGTGGAGGATGCAGGTACAATTAAAAGACATTTGTTTAAGAACATGAATAGGAAAGTTTTGGAGGGATATATGCCAGAAGCAGGCAGGAGAGATTGGTTTAGATTGGGATTATGGTTGGCATGGACTGGTTGGACCAAAGGTCCGTTTCCAAGCTGTATGAATCGATGGTAAGTTCATAGTTCCTTGAAAGTGGAGTCACAGGTAGACAGGACAGTGCAGAAGGTGTTTGGTATGCTTGCGTTTTATTTGGTCAGTGCACTGGATGTAGGATTGGGAGGTCATGTTGCGACTGTAGAAGACATTGGTTAGGCCAGGTTTGGAGTGTTGCATGCAATTCTGGTACCAGTGATCCCACCCTGACACACCATAAACCAGAGATAGTGACTGAAATTGACTCTGATACAGAATCAAATAATTAAATCCCTGCAGTGCAGGAAGAGGCCATTTGGCCCATTGAATGCATTGGGTATAGGAGTTGGGAGGTCACGTTGCAGCTGTACAGGACATTGGTTCAGCTACTTTAGGAATGTTGCATTCGATTCTGGTCTCCCTGCTCTAGGTTAGGAAAACTGTTGTGAAATCTGAAAGGGCACAGAAAAGATTGATAAGGATGTCACCAGGGTTGGAGGGTTTATGGTATAAAGAGAGGCTGAATAGGATGGGGCTGTTTCTCTGGAGTGTCGGAGGCTCAGGGTGACCTTAAAGAGGTTCGTAAAGTCATAAGGGGCATGGATGGAGTAAATGGTCCAAAGGAAGTGGTGGAGTCTGGTACAATTAAAACATTTAAAAGGCATCTGGATGAATGTGTGATTAAGAAAGGTTTGGAGGAATATGGGTCAAATGCTGGCAAATAGGTCACTAGATTTATATAGGAAAGCACAGATGTGTTGGATTAAAAAGTCTGTTTGTATATCTCTATGTATATTTGTTAACAGATGCTTTATTTCTGTTGATGTAAATATCGTTATAAATCATAGCTGGGTACTAATACTTAGATGCAAGGGAGAGGGAATTTCTCAAGTGGGGCACAAGAAGAATCCTGGGAGACCCCTAATTCTGGTTTACTATCTAATGAACAAACTTTAAGCATGAGCACCAAATGTTCGTTTATGTCTAATTTTGTTTCATTGTCCTTGTTTTATTCCCTGCTACGATGACTCACTCAGCCTGGATGGTTGACAGGCTCATAGACGTGGGTTGGGCCTTGATTGACTGAATATGTTATTGTTCTGGAACCTGTAAAAGGGGGTAAAAGGCTTCAGCAGAAATCCATCAGAGCTGAGAACAGAAGACATTTCACTCTGTGGGAACAGGGAGATCAACAGGAGAACAGTGAAATCAGGATGTGAAATCTGAGCTGACACCATACTACTCTGTGATCTGTGCTTCGATTAGCAGGGCCAACCCTCTACCTTTACAGACCTTCCCATTCAATTTGAATACCATGTACCCCCTCAATATTCAGGATCCAATCCTTGGCATCCTGAAGCCATGCCTCTGTCAGGAGTCTTAGATCATATTCTCTTCAATGTGTACAGTCAATTCATCCACTTTTGTTACAATGCAGCACACATTCAGACATACAGTCTTCAGTTTTGATTGTTGTGATCTTTTCAATCCAGTTTTGATTGTTGGGACATTTACTCTCCTTGTCCCTTTCTATCATTCTCTAATGTTCATTTTCCACATCATTACGTTGCTCACCTGCCTTGATTTGAATTGACCGTGAGAAATGCAGGTTTATACATTCACAGGAAGAGAAACAGGAGTAGGCCATTTGGCCCATTGCGCCTACTCCACTATTCATAAAGATCATGGATGACCTATCCATCGTCTCAGCTCCACTTATCTGCACTATCCCGACTACCCTAAATTCCTCCCTTTCAAAATCCCGTCGAACTGTGTCTTGAATATGGCTACTTCTCTTGCTTCCTTGGGCAAGGAATTCCATGGCTTCACACTCTCGGGGACAAGCAATTTCTCCACCTCTATCTCCTCCACTCCCCCTAATCTTGTGACCTAGTCTCACCCACCAGCAGAAATGAATAGATAAACTGGGGCTGGGTGGCATGCTCTTTGGATGGGTCAGTGTGGATTTGATGGGATGAATGGCCGGTTTCCACACAGGAGGGCTTCTATGATTATCCACAGTTGTGTTTTCCCCAGATCACAAACCCAGAATCTCCCACCTTCTACAAATGGAAAGACAAGTCCCACCCTGCCCTCTTGTGTGTGTGTTATCTAACTGCTTAATAATTTCTAGTGAATACAGATCTAATCTAATCTAATCTAAAAAAAAACACCTGCTGCTGCTGCCAGTAACTTTTACAATGCTAATGAAACAATGCAATACCTGCAGTACTGAAAATCTTAAGGCTTCTAATGATACCAGTTACTGATTCACTGTTCCTTCAGATGTACGCCATTGGAAATATAATGGTAGAGGCTGAATGCAATGAGCAGTTTAAAACAAAAACCCACCTGACCCTTTAATCGGCTCAGGACGCTTTACTTAAAACACTTATTCCTCACATTTCAACAACTTCCCATTTTCCACCAAAATCCGAGATGCACTCACTCACTCAACTGCTGTCTCACAAATGAAAGATTTCATTGTAGCTTCTGCTCCCAGGATGGGCAAAACATCTTTGAAAGTTGCTTTGAAAGTCCAGTCTTCACAACGACATTTCTGCTTTCCTTCAGTTGAAATTGTCTGTGCTGACCAGATATCCCAAATTAACATAGTCCCATTTGTCAGCACTTAGCCTATATCCCTCTCAATTCACCCTACTACCAGATGCCTTTTAAAATATTGTAATTATACCAGTCTCCACCACTTCTTCTGGCAGCTCATTCCATGCTCGATTCACCCTCGGTGTGAGATAGTTGTCCATAAGGTTCCTTTTAAATATTTCCCCTCTCACCTCAAACCTATACCCTCTAGTTTTGGACTCCCCTACTATGTGGAAAAGATCTTGGCTATTCACCCTATCCATGCTCCTTATGAACTTCTATAAAGTCACCCCTCAGCCTCCAATGCTCCAGGGAAAACAGCTCCGACCTATTTAGCCTCTCCATATAGCTCAAACCCTCCAACTCTGGCAGTAGCCTTGTAAATCTTTGTCAAACCCTTTCAAAGGTTCACAACACTTTTCCTGTAGCAGGGTAACCAGAACTGAACACAGTATTCCAAACGTGGCCTAATCAATGTCCAGTACAGGGGCAACATGACCTCCCAACATCTGCACTGAAATGCACTGACTTATAAAAGCAAGCATAACATACTACATTCTTCGCTAGCCTGTCTACCTGCGACTCCACTTTCAAGAAAATATGAAGCAGCACTCCAAGTTATCTTTATTCAACAACACGCCCCATTTACTTTGCAGATCCTGCCCTGATCTGTCTTTCCAAAATCCAAATTTCAAAATGGGGCTGAAAATCTTAATGGACGTGATTGAATGGTGGAGTAGATCTGATGGGCTGAATGTCCTAATTTCAGCACCTATGTCGTATGTTCTCTAGTTATCCTGGACACAGAGGGAGAGAATTGGGAGCAGGAATAGATCATTTGGCCGTTCCAGTCAGCACCAACATTCAACAGTTCATAACTGGACATGAGTATACCTGCATCCAGGTGGATAGGCTGGGATTTTTTTCAGGATAAAGTGAGGACTGCAGATGCTGGAGATCAGAGCTGAAAATGTGTTGCTGGAAAAGCGCAGCAAGTCAGGCAGCATCCAAGGAGCAGGAGAATCGACGTTTCGGGCATCAGCCCTTCTTCAGGAATGAGGAAAGTGTGTCCAGCAGGCTAAGATAAAAGGTAGGGAGGAGGGACTTGGGGGTGGGGCGTTGGGAATGCGATAGGTGGAAGGAGGTCAAGTTAAGGGTGATAGGCCAGAGTGGGGTGGGGGCGAAGAGGTTAGGAAGAAGATTGCAGGTTGGGAAGGCAGTGCTGAGTTCGAGGGATTTGACTGAGACAAGGTCGGGGGAGGGGAAATGAGGAAACTGGAGAAATCTGAGTTCATCCCTTGTGGTTGGAGGGTTCCCAGGCGGAAGATGAGGCGCTCTTCCTTCAACCGTCGTGTTGCTATGGTCTGGCGATGAAGGAGTCCGAGGACCTGCATGTCCTTGGTGGAGTGGGAGGGGGAGTTGAAGTGTTGGGCTACGGGGTGGTTGGGTTGGTTGGTCCGGGTGTCCCAGAGGTGTTCTCTGAAACGTTCCGCAAGTAGGCGGCCTGTCTGCGTTTTGTCTGAAAAAAATCTTCCTTATCTCATCCCAGCATTTCTTGCCACAGAGAACTGTGCGGCAGAGTTCATGTATATAATTCCCTGTATGGTATTTTGTAAATAACATTCGTTTGCTGGTTGTTTGTATCGGGTATTTCAGGTTCATTAGCCGCTGTTCAAGTGTGTTGGGAGGTTTGTGGGCTACCATGATGCTGAGAGGGTTGAGTTGTCTTGACATCATTTCCCAGATGTCTTTAATGTAAAGCAATGTGCTAGGGTTTCTGCAGACGTTGTGTCTGCTTGTGTCAGTTTGTTGATGTGAAATCATCACACTGGGTTTATTGGGTAGGGAAAAGTGAGGACTGCAGAGGCTGGAAACCAGAGTTTAGATCAGAGTGGTGCTGGAAAAGCACAGCAGGTCAGACAGCTTCCGAGGATCAGGAAAATCGACGTATGGGGCAAAAGCCCTTCATCAGGAATAAAGGCAGGACGCCTCCAGGGTAGAGAGAGATAAATTGGGGGTTGCTAGGACGAAGGTAGCAAGGAGTACAATAGGTGAAATGGGGGTGGGGATGGAGGTGACAGGTCAGAGAGGAGGGTGGAGCGGATAGGTGGGAAAGGAGATTGGCAGGTAGGACAGGTCATGAGGATAACGCTGAGCTGGAAGGTTGGAACTGAGGTAAGGTGGGGGAGGGGAAATGAGGAAACTGGTGAAGTCCGCATTGATGGCCTGCGGTTGAATTTATCTGAGATGGTCTCGTGGTTAGGCTTCGGCGCTCTTACAGCCGCTGTCTGGTTCGATTCCCCGTCAGGGAAGCAATTTTCGGGGGGTTTATAGGTTGCTCGTTCTTCCTAAATGCGCTGCACAGTTATTTATTGATCTTCGTAGTTCCTGGGTGCTGCAGTGTGTCGTGGCTCGTTGAAATAGTGTCCTGATTAAGATTTGTTTGTATGTGTAGGGATGATTGCTTCTGTCGTTAAGTTCTTGGTTCGCGTGCGTTGTTTTCCTGTAGACGCTGTTTTGAATTTACCATTGACTGTTCGCTCTACTGTGACATCTGGAAATGGCACTTTGTTGTTGTTCTCCTCTTTTGTGAATTTTATGCCAGTAAGGAGATTGTTGATGGTGTTGTACGTTTCCTCTAATTTGTTTCATTTTCTGATGACAAAAGTGTCATGACTGTAGCGGTCCCAAAGTTTGGATTGGATCGTCGAAAGGGCTGTGTGTTCGAGTCTCTGCATTATTGCTTCTGCTAGGAATCCTGATACTGGTGGTTTCATGGGTGTTTCGTTGATTTGTTTGTAGGGCTTGTTACTGAATATGAAGTGGATGGTAAGGCACAGTTCCATGAGGTTGACAGTGCTATCTTTGCTGATGAAGTTGATGGTGTGTTTGTATCTTTGGTCCTTCGAGTAGTGTCTTCAGTTTTCTTTGGCCACGTTGATGTTAATGGATGTGAACAGGGCTGTTATGTCAAAGAACATCATTATTCCATCCCCTTCTATCTTTGTGTCTTTGGTGTTCAGGAATTCTTGGATGGAGTAAATGGAGTGGTGTGAATCTTCAACTTGGTGTTTTAGTCTTCAGTAGAGGCCTTTGACTAGTCTGTATATTCGTGTCCCAACTCAGTCAGAGGATTGCGAAACCTTTAAAAACCCACAAAAATCAAACAGGAAAGAATGGGCCTGAGTGGGTGGGAGGGGTGGGGGGGGGGGGGGACTCCTTCTTTGAAAAGGAGGAGAACAACAACAACGTGCCATTCCTAGATGTCACAGTAGAGCGAACAGTCAATGGGGATCTTCAAACTAGCATCTACAGAAAAACAACAGACCCAAACCAAGTACTTAACCACAGAACCAATCATCCCAGCACCCTCAAACGAAGCTGCATCAGGAGATTATTTCAACGAGCCACTACACACTGCAGCACAGAGAAACTACGAAGAACAAAAGAGAAATACGTATATAGTGTATTTAAGGAGAACAGGTACTCAATAAAACCAGTCCGCCGATTTCTCATTGATGCTTCCAAGCTGACTCTCAAAAATTCGTTTTTTTCCCTCCATTCTTTCCTGTTTGATTTTTGTGGGTTTTTAAAGGTTTCACAATCCTCTGACTGAGTTGGGAAGATATGTTGTGGATGTACAGGACATTGGTGAGACCACTTTTGGAATATTGTGTGTAATTCTGGTCTCCCTTCTATCAGAAGGATATTGTGAAACTTGAAAGGGTTCTGATGCACCAATGGGTCCACAGAGGGGAAGAGGCCCTTCTGCTGCCCTGAGTGTGGGAAGGCCTTCAGTGATTCCTCTGCCCTGCTGACGCACCAGTTGGTCCACACCGGGGAATGCCGTTCTCCGGCCCCAAGTGCGAGATGGCCTTCAGCAGTTCTTCCCACCTGCTGAGACACCAGTGGGTCCATATTGAGGAGAGGCCGTTCTTCTGCCCCGATTGCAGGAAGGGCTTTGCTCTTTCCTCTGACCTGCTGGCCCATTGGTGGGTCCACATGGGGGAGAGGTCGTTCATTTGCCCTAAGTGCAGGAAGGCCTTCATCAATTCCTCAGCCCTGCTGAGGCTGAGTCCATTCACACCGGGGAGAAGCCGTTCTCCTGCCCCGAGTGTGGGAAGGGCTATTCCCGCTCCTCCACACTGCTGAAGCATCAGCTGATCCACCCGGGGAGGGTGGGGGCAGAGGGCGGTGGCGGAGCGGGTGAGGCCATTCTGCTGCCCTGAGTGCGGGAAGGCCTTCAACAATTCCGCCGCCCTGCTGAAGCACCAGTGTGCCCACCCTGGGGAGAGGCCCTTCAGCTCGCCCAAGTGTGGGAAGAGGTTCATATTTTCCTGCAACTTGTGGAAGCACCAGCAGCGGCACCAACGCTCCCAGCAAACAGAACCCACCCGCGACGCTGCCTTGGGTCACCCCCCAGGATTGATCATCCTGCCAGTCCTGACAGTGGGTGCAGTGGGAGAGTAGGTGGGCTGTTTTTGTTTTCTGTTGGACTGCAATTGCCTCCCCTACACCGCACAACCACAACCCCATGGTGGCTCACGAATTGCACTGCTGCCTCATGGCACCAAGAACCCAGGAATAATTCCACCGTTCGGGGTCTGTGTGCAATTTAGGGAGGGTAGGAAAATGGATCTGACTGGGTTACTCTTCGAAAGATCAGTGCAGATGTGTTGGGCTGAAGGACCTGTTTCCACATTGTAGGAGTTCTACAATCCTGTGAGCTTTGCTGTCAGTGGACAATGCTGCTCATTGAGCCAGGGACTGCACATTGCCAAATGAAATGATCCAGAGAAACCTAAGACCGCAAGACCATCAGAGCAGAAGTTAGGCCATTAGGCCTGTCGAGTCAACTCTGTCATTCGTTAGTGACAAAAGTAGTGCAGATGAGATTAGCGTCAGTGTGAAAACAGGCCATTTGTCTCAACAAGTCCATACCGACCCTCCAAAGGGTAACCCATCCAGACCCATTTCCCTCTGACTAATGTACCTAACTCTATGGGCAATTAAGCTTGGCCAATCCACAAGACCTGCACATCTTTGGTTTATGGAAGAAAACAGGATCACCCAGAGAAAACCCACACAGACGCTGGGAGAAAGTGCAAACTCCTCACATACAGCCACCCAAGGCTGCAATCAAACCTGGGCCCCTGGCACTATGAGGCTGCAGTGGTAACCACTGAGCCACTACATACTGCGTGCCAAGGAAGGCAAGCAAGAGGTTGGGAGGATACAGCAAGCCAGGCAGCACCAGGATGTGGAGTAGTCAGCGTTTTGGGTATTAAACCTTCTTCAGGACTGAAACGTTGATTTCTCTATGAGAAACGATTTACGGGAATGTTGCTGGGGGTTGGAGGATTTGAACTACAGGGATAGGCTGAATAGGCTGGGACTGTTTTCACTGGACCATCAGAGGCAGAGGAGTGACCTAGTAGAGGTTACAAAATCATGAGGGGCATGGACAGGGTAATAGACAAGGTCTTTTCCCTGGGATGGGGGAGTCCAGAACTAGAGGGCAGAGGTTTAGTGTAAGAGGCAAAATATATTACTTGGACAACTTCTTCATGCAGAGGGTGGGATATATATGAAATGAGCTGCCAGAGTATATGGGTCAGGTGCTGTCAAATGGGACTAGATTAATATAGGATATCAGGTCAGCATGGACAAGTTGGACCAAAGGGTCTGTTTCCATGCTGTACGTGTCTCTGACTACTGGTCCTGATGTAACTTTAAAATAGAGTCCAAGTAACTTTGAATAGTTCAATCTTGTTGAGCTCACCTCCTCAAAAGTTTCAAATGAATCCCTCTGAGAGATACTGTTTAAACATGCTGAGTTGGACAAAGTATCCCATCAAGTTCAACATAAATAAAGAAGTCAGAAGTCAGAACTACAAGGAAACCAGAACTGAGAGAGATCTAGGGTTGCGGGTTATTAGCTCCTAGAAAATGGGGTCGTGGGCAGACAGGGTGGTAAAGAAGGCTTTTGGCATGCTTGCTTTCATTGGTCAGAGCATTGAGCACAGGAGTTGGGACGTCTTGTTGCAGCTGTCACACATGCCACACAACAACGATAGGCGTGGCCCTGCCCCCCTCTGACTGGCTGTCCCTTTGAATATCTGGGGGAAGATTAGACCCACCTGCCTGTGTTTGGCTCTTTTGTACTTATCCAAATAATTTTAAACATTGTAACATCACCTGCATACACCACTTCCTCTGACAGTTCATTCTTCACACGAACCACCTTCAATGTAAAAAACGTTGCCCCCACCCCCGTCCTTTTTAAATCTCTCATCTTAAAAATATACTCCCAAACTTTGAACTCCCCTATCCTTCAGGAAAAGACAGTGGTTATTCACCTTAGCGTTGTCCCTGATGACTTCATAAACCTCCATAACCTCCATCCTCAACCTTCTACACTCCAGTGAAAAAAGTCCCAGCCTATGCCGTCCATAAATCATTCTGGCAACATCGGAGTTAAAAAAAAGGTGAGCTTTAAGAATTGACTGAAAGGGCAGTGAAGATTCAACCAGCTGACAGTGGATCTTGAAATCACATGTAGATCAGGTTCGGACAGCAGGAAACCAGATAAGTTTTTACAACAAACCACAACAGTTTCATCATTAGACTCTTAATTCCAGATTTATATTGAATCCAGATTCCACCATCTGCCGTGGTAGATTTTGAACCCAGGTCCCCAGAACATTACCTGGGTGAATAGTCTGGTGACAAGAAAGTCAGCCATCACCTCCCCTGGACACATTGGCTTATTGTGTTTAGAGGTAACAAAGGAGCAAGAGGTTTCAGCAGCTGCTAAGTTGTTGATATTACACAAGGGAACATCAGCATTCTCATTAATGGCACATACTGAAGCCAGGACCCTGTTTCAGAGGTAAGGGCTCGGGAACCATACGAAATAGGAACAGCAAAATTCCATTCAACCCCTTGAGCCTGCTTCTCCATTCAATAGGATTGTGGCTGATCTGACATTCTCCACATGCAGTTTCCGGCCCTTTTCCTGTAACTGTTTATCCCCCGACTGATCACGAATCTGGTAAAAACAATGACTGCAGATGCTGAAAACCAAATACTGGATTAGTGGTGCTGGAAGAGCACAGCGATCCTAGTTTTAAGTGTGACATGAAGGCTGTCAACAGAGTTATTGGGACGGGGGAGGGGGGAGCTCAGGTCGAACTTGGGGACTAAAACAATGGCTTCAAACTTCACAATATTTAACTAAGGGAATGTTTATAGTTTATAGCTAAAAATTCCTGAAGAAGGGCTCATGCCCGAAACGTGGGTTCTCCTGCTCATGGGATGCTGCATGACCTGCTGCGCTTTTCCAGAACACGTTTTCTGCTCTGATCTCCAGCATCTTCAGTCCTGACTTTCTCCGAGAGAATCCCATGGAGTCTCACAGAGTGACACAGATGTACAGCACGGAGACAGACCCTTCGGTCCAACTCGTCCATGCAGCCCAGATATCCTAACCTAATCTAGTCCCATATGCCAGCACTTGGCACAAATCCCCATAAAACCTTCCTATTCATATACACATCCAGATGCATTTTAAATGCTGTAATGATACAGCCTCCATCACTTACTCCAGCAGCTCATGCCATCCATGCATCACCCTCTGCGTGAAAAGGATGCCACTTAAGTCCCTTCTATATCTTTCCCCTCCCATCCCTAAAACTATGCCCTGTCGTTCTGGACTCCCCCATCCCAGGGAAAAGAACTTCTCTATTTGCCCTCTCCATATTCCTCATGATTATATAAACCTCTATAAGGTCACCCCTTAGCATCCGACGCTCCAGAGAAAACAGACTATTCAGCCTCGCCCTATAGCCCAACCCTCCAATCCTGGCAACATCCTTGTAAATCTTTTCTGCACCTTTTCTAGTCTCACAACATCTTTCCAATAGGAACCAGACCAAAATTATATGCAATATTCCAAACGTGGCCTGACCAAAATTCTGTACAGTGGCAACATGAGCTCCCAACATCTATCCTCGATGCTCTGACCAACAAAGGAACGCACACCAAACGCTTTCTTTACTACCCAATCTGCCTGCGTCTCTACTTTTAAGGAACTATCAACCTGAACTCCAAGGTCTCTTTGCTCAGCAACACTTCCAAGGAACTTACCATTAAGTGTAAAAGTCCTGCTCTGATTTGGTTTTCCAAAATGCAGCACCTCATATTTATCTACATTAACTTCCATCTGCCACTTCTCAGCCCATTGGCCCATCTGATCAACGTCCCGTTGTAATCTGAGGTAACCTTCTTTGCTGTCCACTACACCTCCAATTTTGGTGTGATCTACAAACTTACGAATGATACGTCCTCCGTTCACATACAAATCATTTATATAACTGACAAAAACTAGCGAACCCAGCATCGATCCTTGTGATACACCATTGGTCACAGGCCTTCAGTCTGAAAAGCAACCTTCCATCACCACCCTCTGTCTTCTTTCTTCTCGCCAGTTCTGTATCCAAATGGCTCGTTGTCCCTGGATGCCATGCGATTAAACCTTGCGCACCAGTCTCCCATGAGGAACCTTGATGAACGCCTTCCTGAAGTCCATATAGATCACATCCATTGCTCTGCCCTCATCAATCCACTTTGTACTTCTTCAAGAAACTCAATCATGTTCGTAAGACATGATTTCCCAAGCATAAAGCCATGCTGACTATCCCTAATCAATTCTTCCCTTTCCAAGTGCATGTAAACTCTATCTCTCAGGATTCTCTCCAAAAACTTGCCCGTCACGGATGTCTGGCTCACCGGTCTATAGTTCCCTGGCTTTTCCTTACCACCTTTCTTAAATAGTGGCACCACGTTAGTCACCCTCTAGCCTTCCGGCACCTCACCTGTGACTATTGATGATACAAATATCTCATTGAGAGGCCCAGCAATCACTTCCCCAGTTTCCCATAGAGTTCTGGGGTACTCCTGATCAGGTTCTTGGGATTTATCCACTTTTATGCATTTCAAGATATCTAGCAATTTCTCATCTGCCATATGGACATTTTTTCAACATGTCACCATCTACTTTCTCACATTTTATATCTTCCATGCCCTTCTCCACAGTAAACACTGATGCATAATATCCGTTCAGTATTCCCGCCCCCCACCCCACCACGATCTACTGCAGCTCCACACAAAGGTCGCCTTGCTGATCTTTGAGGGGCCCTATTCTCTCCCTTGTTATCCTTTGGTCCTTAACGTATTTATAAAAAAAACCCTTTGGCTTATCCTTAACTCTATTTGCCAAAGCTATCTCATATCCCCTTTTTGCCCTCATGATTTCTCTCTTAAGTATGCTCGTTCTGCCTTTATTCTCTTAGGATTCACTCGATCTCTCTGTCGATACCTGACGTGTGCATCCTTCTTTATCTTAACCAAAATCTCACTTTCTCTGGTCATCCAGCATGCCCTACACCGACCAGCCTTTCCTTTCACCCGAACAGGAATATACTGTGTGTGTGATTCTTGATATCTCATATTTGAAGGCTTCCCATTTTCCAGCAGTCCGTTAACCTGCGAACAACTGCCCCCAATCAGCTTTTGAAAGATCTTGCCTCATACTTGAGTATTCCTCCAATTTAGAACTTCAACCTTTAGATCTGATATATTATTTTCAATCACTATTGTAATGTTAATAGAATTATGGTCGCTGACCCTTAGGTTTTGCACCCTCGCCAGTATGTAGATCCTCATTGTGAATTAGAAAATTTCCTCGTACACACTTAACAAATTTCTCTATTTGGCGGATAAGTCAATGGGCAGGAGTTATACCTTGGGTCAACTCTCCCTTCATTCCTATCAACCCTAACCCAATAGTCCAACGGCACTTTACCTTGCAACTGCCGAATGTGTGACACCAGCCCATTTACCTGCTCCCTCCTCACCATCCAAGGGCCCAAACCTACCTTCCCGGTGAAGCAGCACTTTGCCTGCTCTTCCTACAACCCAATCTACTGCATTTGCTGCTCACAGTGTGGTCTCATCTACAATGGGGAAAACGAAGCCTAAAACTGGGTGACTGCTGCACAGAACATCTACGTTCTGCCCGCAAAAAGAACCTGAGCTTCCAGTTGCCTGCCAATTCCACACCCTCCCCTGTTCCCTGGCCAATATCTATGTCTCAGGTTTGCTATGGTGTTCCAGCGAAGTTCAGCACCAGCAGAACGAAGAGCACCGAATATTTCACTTGGGGACCACACATCCTCCGGTCCCAATATCGAATTCAATAATTCTAGGGCCTGAAATCCATAGTATCCTCGTCCCTTCCACACACACCAAGCCTTGTTATCACACAGTCTGTCATTACACACTACCTATTCTTGGCCACGAACAGTCTCCATTCACCCTTCCACGCAGATCGTTATCAACTCCCTTTCCTGTCCAACAGTTCTTCCCTCGCTTTGGGCTCTATCCTGATCTATCATTTACTGCATCCGCCTTCCTCCCACAATATCTCCTGCATATAAACCAACGTTTTCCCAATCACCATCTGTTCTGTGAAAGGGTCACCGGCAACTCCTGTTTTTTGTTTCTGATATACAGCATCCGCAGTTCTTTCAGCTTTTTAGTGAGGTAGAGTTGGAAATTGTTTCGAGAGACAGAAGGAGAAGGGGGAGAGACAGAACAGACATGAACTGTTGATCTCCGTTGTTCCTCATAACGTAAAATCATTGCAGTGCGATCACCTCCCTTAAGCATGAATAGAGCTAGTAAGTCATCCGTGAGCTTGTGGCGCAACGGTAGCGCGTCTGACTCCAAATCAGACGGTTGCCTGTTCGAATCACGTCAGGCTCACTGACGTCAACTTCTTCCGTTTCAAATCAAGAAAGGAGTACGTTCACTCCGGATATCTGTTGAGCCAAATCTTCTTGACGGAAACTTTCGATCACACGTGAAGCTTTGCTGTCAGTTTGATTTGTGAACACTGTGTCAGGGAGGTGGAGTGCCCATTGTTTGGGTAAATGCTCAGCTCCCCAGTTCATCACGGGATTTAAACACAGCCGCCTCCCTCTGGGCAGCCGCTTCGTTCAGTTGGTGACAGCGCGGTGTGAATAACACAATACCGATATTTTTACAACATAATCCAGAGACTCCCAGCTTTATGTTTCAATCTATCAGGAGAGTGACAGCGAGTTCAGATAGAAATGTTTCCCACCAACAGCAAATCCTTTCCTCTCACTGGACACAGTTAAAATTATCTTTATTCAACAGAAGGAGCAGAAACTACAGTCTGACGGCCCCTCTCCACATTAACGGTGAGCCTGAATTTTATAAACGGTGTCAGTAAAATCCAATGGCGCACACTGATTTGGTTCAATCTTTTTTTTGCCAAGCGTAATTCACCGGGAGGATGCAGCTGTGTGAAATAGCGTGGGGAATTACTGCAGGGCCTCCTGCGTATGGGACACACCGCAACTGATGTGTTTCACCTTCACCAGTTTATTCCTATCTCGGAGAAGAGAGGTTGGATGATTCGGATCATAGGAGGCCGACAGAGAACAGGAGAAGAGCACTCAGCCCTTCACAAGCTTGTCACCACAGCTGGGTCATCGTGGCCCGTGTATCAGTATGGGATAGTAATCTGCATCTACTGACTGGAAGCACAGCAAATTGGAGTGTTGGTGGGACTATCACACAGGAGAAAACGGCTTCGGCCTATCAACTGGAGTGGTTCCCAATGCGCAACTCCGCTCACCTCAGCTGAATAACTGTAAACAAATTACTCCGTGATTCAAAGGAATACTCGGTTTTGAATCTGCATTGTGTCATGTACCTTCGAGAATGATGTCAAACACCTTCATTGCTGTGATGGAGTATCCTGTTGGGCAGAATATATCCGTTGTCATATTTCCCACGTTCTATTGATCCAACTCCAATTTCACTCAGAATCAGAAATTGTGCAGACTGAGGTTACGCAGCCCACCTTAGATCTGCTGGTTCAACAATTACTTCACTTCCCCGCTTCCTGAAGTATCACCCTCAGAATTGAGCGTAATACAGGTGGAGGATTCATTCAGACTCGGATTGCGCGGGCGAAAAATCTGCAATACTTGTTCTCACTTTCAACACGTGTTTCCCTTCGCCGTGTTCACTGTAATGGCAGCTCTGCGTCGTCCCTAATTCAGGCAGTCCGATCTTATTTAACGAAGCGGCTGTTTGAGAAAATTCATCGGGCATTTTTGCTCAGGTCAATTTAAGGATGACAGTTCGCCTGGGATTGGAACGCGGGAACTCTCACACGGCTGCATATGCTCGAAGACCCAAAGCTAGAATCATATCCTAGAGTAACGAGCCACCAGCCATGGGGACAGCAGCCTCCCGAAGCAGCTGAGAACAGGAGAAGACCACTCAGACCTCCAAAAGCACGTTACTGGAAGGGCGTGAGTTTCGCGACAGTATCAGTATGATACGGGGCATTCAGACGCTAAGGAAGTTGTTTGAAAGGCAAGATGCGGAGCAGAGTACCATCACACAGAAAAGCCGCTCAAGGAAGCACTGAACAAGAGCAAAGGATGGTCTCGCCCCATCGACCTCTGGGTTACGGGCCCAGCACGCTCCCGCTGCGCCACTCTACTCCGACGCACAACGGGCTGCTCCACAGGTCCCTTCAGCCTTTCGTCTGGCGCGTGGCATGCACGTTCGAGACTGATGTCAAAGTTCTCCACTGCTGTCGTCTTATATGGTGTTGCGCAGACGTATGGAGGCTGTGTAAATATAAACTTTTTCTAACTTCCCACATTCTCTTGTGATTTCACTCTGAATAGACGCCATGCGGCCTACCTTCGCTCTGCTGGGTCGACACAATAAGTAAACGTGGGTCTCTCTTCGTATCATTCTCTTGCCTTCTCCATGTAATTCTGCACATTGTTACTTTAAACATGATCACCGAATTCCCGTTTGCGTCTAATGAATCTGCCTCTTTGTCAGTGTCAGTTAGGGATTTACTGACCCCAACCACTCCCTGTACGAAAGCATTCTTCCTAATGTCACTTTCGGTTCTTTTCCTCATGCCTTTAAAACTCTGCCGAATCGTTGCCGATCCTTTCAGGCGTGGGAACATTTTGACTACATTACTTTCTCTGTCTAGACTTCGCATGACTTGAAAAGTTTCAATCGGGCCAGATTTCAAACTTCCGTACTCCGAAGAGAGCTGTCCCAAATTTCCAATCGACCCTCATCGCTGACATCCCTCAAACACTGCACCACTCACGTCAACTTATTCAACGCTATCTCCAATCATTTCACTTCGCTGCTTTCTGTCCCATTGGGCCTCCAGGGAGCCCAACCTCGTTTTACGAAGGTGCTTTTTGAGAAAATTAAGCGAGAACTGTCGCGCGATTCATGAAACTCGGGCTCGTCCGGGATTTGAACACGGGATCTCACGCACGCCTGCGCCGACGAAGACCCAAAGCGAGAAACATACCCCTAGACCAACGAGCCACACGGTTGGCGCGCCGGCGTCCCTGCCCCCGCCCTACCTCTTGAACCAGCTGAGTCTTGCTCAGAGTAAAGTTCCAGTTGACATTGAACAGGCTGGGGCTGTTTTCTCTGGAACGTCGGAGGTTGGAGGGTGGCTTTATGGAGGTTTACAAAATTATGAGGGGCATGGATAGGATAAATAGGCAAAGTCTTTTCCCTGGGGTCGGGGAGTCAAGAACTAGAGGGCTTTAGGGTTTAGGGTGAGAGGGGAAAGATATAAAAGAGACCTAAGGGGCAACCTTTTCACGCAGGTGGTGGTGCGTATATGGAATGGGCTGCCAGAGAAAGTGGCGGAGATTGGTACAATTGCAACATTTAAGAGGCGTTTGGATGGATATATGAATAGGAAGGGTTTGGAGGTATATTGGCCGGGTGCTGGCAGCTGGGATTAGATTGGGGTGGGATATCTGGTCGGCATGGACGGGTTGGACCGAAGGGTCTGTTTCCATGCTGTACATCTCTATGACTGTATGAACAGCTGCTTCTCATTCTGTCTCTCTGCTGCCGTTTGCCCGTCCCCAGGAACCGGGCCCTCTCTACTGGCAGAAAATTAAACCGTTTTCTTTCTCAACTTTTCTCTGACACCGGAGTGACCAGTGACAAGTATTGCCCTCCTCAACATAGGGTACAGAGAACAGGAGAAGACCCCGCAGACCTCCACGGGTGTGTCATCTCAACTCTGCATACTGGGCCTGTGTATGAATGTGAAATATTTACGTCGAAGATTTTTGGGAAGCAGATCAGAAGGCGAGGTGCACAACAGTGCGCCGTTATACGGGAAAGCTGCTAAACTCGACATTGAGTGAATAGGGAAGATGGTTTCCCTTCTGGGTTCTGCTCCCATCGCGCACCGGCAGACATATCGCCGACGAACAAATATTAACTCTGTCTAAATTGCCACATTGTGTTTTTCCGAACCGTGATTTCACTCAGAAGCACAATTTACCTGCTCTCTCCAGAATATCCTTCCAGGCTCGAACATACCTTCCAGGTGAAGCAGCACTTTACCTGCACATTTGCCGCAACCTAGTCTACTGCATTCGCTGCTCACAGTGTCGTTTCCCCAACGGAGCACCAAGTATAAACTGGATGACTGCTTCGCAGAACATCTCGGTTCTGCCCACAAAAACAGGGTCTGAGCTTCTGCTTTCCTGCCACTTTAACACGCCACCATGTTCCCTGGCCAACATCTCTGTCTCAGGCTTGCAGCAGTGTTCCAGCAAAGCTCAGCTCCAGATGGAAGAACACCGCCTCATATTCCACTTCAAAACCCTACAGCCCTCCGGTCTTCAAGGTCGAGTTCCATGACTTTAGGGCCTGAAAACCCCCACGTCCTTGACCCCTACCACACACATACGAGCCCTTGTTATCACATAGTCTGCTACGACACACTACTTATTGTTAGCCACTAACGGTCTCCATTAACAGTTATTCACCCTCCCACACGGATCGTTATTCACTCCTTTGTCCCTCCTATTGTTCTCTCTCTGAGCTGGCGGGAAAGAGAGCAGCGTACACTGGAGACTCGGAGCCAGCTGAAACTTGCTCAGTGTGAAATACATTCCACTTTGCTCCAAGAATTGCAAGCAGCAAAGAGTTTCCAGAACATCTGCTTGTCATTCTGTCCCCGGGATGCGGTTTCTGACATGCGGATCGTCTTGTCATTCACGTCGGAACGGACTTGGCGAACTACTGCAGGGAAGGCACGAAACCACAAGGTATGCGTTTCAATGTTATCAGTTCATTGGCATCTCAGAGAAGTGGTTTTGCGATTCAGTTCATAGGAAACCGACGAAGAACAGGAGAAGACCACTCAGACCTCCAAAAGCACCGTACTTGAACGGTTTGAAAGGCAAGGTGCTAAACAAACAGAGTACCATCGCAAAGGCAAGTCGCTCAAGGAGGCACTGAACAATAGCAGAAGATGGTTTCGATTCACCGACCTCTGGCTTATGGGCCCAGCACGCTCCCGCTGCGCCACTCTGCTCGTACGCACAACGTGACGCTCCACAGGTCCCTTCAGCCTTTCGTCTGGCGCGTGGCATGCACGTTCGAGACTGATGTCAAAGATCCTCACTGCTGTCGTCTTCTCTGGCGTTGCGCAGACGTATGGAGGCTGTGTAAATATAAACTTTTTCTAACTTCCCACATTCTCTTGTGATTTCACTCTGAATAGACGCCATGCGGCCCACCTTCGCTCTGCTGGGTCGACACAGTAAGTAAACGTGGGTCTCTATTCGTATCATTCTCTTGCCTTCTCCATGTAATTCTGCACATTGTTACTTTAAACATGATCACCGAATTCCCGTTTGCGTCTAATGAATCTGCCTCATTGTCAGTGTCAGTTAGGGATTTACTGACCCCAACCACTCCCTGTACGAAAGCATTCTTCCTAATGTCACTTTCGGTTCTTTTCCTCATGCCTTTAAAACTCTGCCGAATCGTTGCCGATCCTTTCAGGCGTGGGAACATTTTGACTACATTACTTTCTCTGTCTAGACTTCGCATGACTTGAAAAGTTTCAATCGGGCCAGATTTCAAACTTCCGTACTCCGAAGAGAGCTGTCCCAAATTTCCAATCGACCCTCATCGCTGACATCCCTCAAACACTGCACCACTCACGTCAACTTATTCAACGATACCTCCAATCATTTCACTTCGCTGCTTTCTGTCCCATTGGGCCTCCAGGGAGCCCAACCTCGTTTTACGAAGGTGCTTTTTGAGAAAATTAAGCGAGAACTTCCGCGCGATTCACGAAACTCGGGCTCGTCCTGGATTTGAACGCGTGATCTCTCGCACGTCTGCGTCGACGAAGACCCAAAGCGAGAAACATACCCCTAGACCAACGAGCCACACGGTTGGCGCGCCAGCGTCCCTGCCCCCGCCCTACCTCTTGAACCAGCTGAGTCTTGCTCAGAGTAAAGTTCCAGTTGACATTGAACAGGCTGGGGCTGTTTTCTCTGGAACGTCGGAGGTTGGAGGGTGGCTTTATGGAGGTTTACAAAATTATGAGGGGCATGGATAGGATAAATAGGCAAAGTCTTTTCCCTGGGGTCGGGGAGTCAAGAACTAGAGGGCTTTAGGGTTTAGGGTGAGAGGGGAAAGATATAAAAGAGACCTAAGGGGCAACCTTTTCACGCAGGTGGTGGTGCGTATATGGAATGGGCTGCCAGAGAAAGTGGCGGAGATTGGTACAATTGCAACATTTAAGAGGCGTTTGGATGGATATATGAATAGGAAGGGTTTGGAGGTATATGGGCCGGGTGCTGGCAGCTGGGATTAGATTGGGGTGGGATATCTGGTCGGCATGGACGGGTTGGACCGAAGGGTCTGTTTCCATGCTGTACATCTCTATGACTGTATGAACAGCTGCTTCTCATTCTGTCTCTCTGCTGCCGTTTGCCCGTCCCCAGGAACCGGGCCCTCTCTACTGGCAGAAAATTAAACCGTTTTCTTTCTCAACTTTTCTCTGACACCGGAGTGACCAGTGACAAGTATTGCCCTCCTCAACATAGGGCACAGAGAACAGGAGAAGACCCCGCAGACTTCCACGGGTGTGTCATCTCAACTCTGCATACTGGGCCTGTGTATGAATGTGAAATATTTACGTCGAAGATTTTTGGGAAGCAGATCAGAAGGCGAGGTGCACAACAGTGCGCCGTTATACGGGAAAGCTGCTAAACTCGACATTGAGTGAATAGGGAAGATGGTTTCCCTTCTGGGTTCTGCTCCCATCGCGCACCGGCAGACATATCGCCGACGAACAAATATTAACTCTGTCTAAATTGCCACATTGTGTTTTTCCGAACCGTGATTTCACTCAGAAGCACAATTTACCTGCTCCCTCCTGAATATCCTTCCAGGCTCGAACATACCTTCCAGGTGAAGCAGCACGTTACCTGCACATTTGCCGCAACCTAGTCTACTGCATTCGCTGCTCACACTGTCGTTTCCCCAACGGAACACCAAGTATAAATTGGATGACTGCTTCGCAGAACATCTCGGTTCTGCCCGCGAAAAAAGGCTCTGAGCTTCTGCTTTCCTACCACTTTAACACGCCACCCTGTTCCCTGGCCAACATCTCTGTCTCAGGCTTGCAGCAGTGTTCCAGCAAAGCTCAGCTCCAGATGGAAGAACAACGCCTCATATTCCACTTCAACACCCTACAGCCCTCCGGTCTTCAAGATCGAGTTCCATGACTTTAGGACCTGAAATCCCCCACGTCCTTGACCCCTACCACACACATACGAGCCCTTGTTATCACATAGTCTGCTACGACACACTACTTATTGTTAGCCACTAACGGTCTCCATTAACAGTTATTCACCCTCCCACACGGATCGTTATTCACTCCTTTGTCCCTCCTATTGTTCTCTCTCTGAGCTGGCGGGAAAGAGAGCAGCGTACACTGGAGACTCGGAGCCAGCTGAAACTTGCTCAGTGTGAAATACATTCCACTTTGCTCCAAGAATTGCAAGCAGCAAAGAGTTTCCAGAACATCTGCTTGTCATTCTGTCCCCGGGATGCGGTTTCTGACATGCGGATCGTCTTGTCATTCACGTCGGAACGGACTTGGCGAACTACTGCAGGGAAGGCACGAAACCACAAGGTATGCGTTTCAATGTTATCAGTTCATTGGCATCTCAGAGAAGTGGTTTTGCGATTCAGTTCATAGGAAACCGACGAAGAACAGGAGAAGACCACTCAGACCTCCAAAAGCACGTAATTTGAACGGTGTGAGTTTCGCGACAGTATCGGTATGATACTGGGCATGTAGACACTCAGGAAGTAGTTTGAAAGGCAAGATGCTGAACAGAGTACTCTCAGGGAAGATGGTTTCCCTTCTGGCTTATGCTCCCATCACGCACCGGCAGACATATCGCCGACAAGCAAATATTAACTCTGTCTAAATTGCCACATTCTGTTTTTACTCAGAAGCACAATTTACCTGCTCCTTCCTGAATATCCTTCCAGGCTCGAACATACCTTTCAGGTGAAGCAGCACTTTACCTGCACATTTTCCGCAACCTCGTCTACTGCATTCGCTCGTCTTCGTGACTTTAAATCTCTGCCGAATCACTATAGATCCTTTCAGGCATGGGAGCATTTTCACAGCATTATTTCCTGTTTCTAGGCTCCTACTGACTTGGAAAACTTCGGTTCTCCGAGGAGAGCTGGCCCAATTTTTCAATCTACCTTTATTGCTGACATTCCTCACACACCGCACCACTCACGTCAACCTGTTCAACGCGATCTCCAACCATTTCACTGCCCCATTCGTCGTCCAGGCAGCCCAACCTCGTTTCACGAAGGTGCTTTTTGAGAAAATTAATCGGGCATTTTTGCACAAATCAAGTTAAGAGACGCAGCCTCGTCTGGGATTTGAATCCCCGACCGCGCACAAGTCTGTACAGTTAAAGACTCTCTGGGAAAATTATGCCCCTAGACCAACAAGCCAAAGAACGGTTCATTCCTCATCCACCACACACCTCTTGAGCCAGTTGAGACTTGCTCAGTGTGAAATACATTTGACATTGCTCTCAGAATTGCAAGTGACGAAGAGTTTCCAGAACAGCTGCTTCTCATTCTGTCTCCCTGCTGCTGTTTGTCCCGTCCCCAGGAACCGGGCTCCCTCCACTGTTTCGAAGCTTTTCTCTGACACCCGAGTGGCCAGTGACAAGCATTGCCCTCCTCAACATAGGATACAGAGAACAGGAGACCCCTCAGAGGTTGTCAGCTCAACTGTGCACATTGGGCCAGTATATCATTGTGAAATATTTATGTCGAAGCTTTTTTGGGAAGCGGATGTGAAGGCAAGGTTCAGAACAGAGCGCCGTTATCCGGGAAAGCTGCTAAAGATGACGTTGAATGAACAGGAGAGAATGGTCTCTCTTTTGGGTTACCGTCCCAACACGCACACGTTGTGCCATTCTCCTGCATTGCTCGGCAGTTTTTCCAGATAAATATTCAGCTTTTCATCTGGCGTGTGGCAGGCACGTTTGAGAATGACGTCAGAAGATCTTCACTCCTGTCGTGTCATATGCTGTTGTGCCGACATATCGTCGATGTAAAAAATAAACTCTGTCTAAATTCCCACATTCTGTTTTTCGAACTGTGATTTCGCTCAGAATCACTAATTTTCAAAACTCGCAATATTCAAACTTTAACAAAGTGCTCATAGAAATGATTAGTGAACACCTGGAAGAAATTCTTCCAAACTTACCTGGGGAATTTCGCTTTGAGGGGACTTGAACTTTAAGTGGAAGGAAGGGAAGTTTGTCTCGAGGCTGTTTATTGTGGAGATGTGTTCTCCATGTAAACTGGTCGTAGTTGACCATCCCAGTGCTTCCCGATGCAGGGCTGTGTGACCCCCAGGGAGGTTTACTTGAAGCAACTGGAGTGAATCCAGAGAGGGAGCAGATTCTGCAAAGGTGCTCAAATACTTTCTATCTCCCTTTTAGGTATTTTCCTTGTGTATTCCCTCAGTTTGACACGTATGCAGTTTGCACCCTGGAAAATGATTGCTTTTTTCCTCATGTTCACAATTAAAAGTGTAGTTTCTCATGGAACTGAGCAGCATTGAAAGGATTGGCATATTGATATATATATATGTACACGTATTTAGTTTAAGATTAGATTAGATTTGAATGAAGTTTTCCTCTAAACACACCTGAGCCTATCTGGCTGCATGAGGGATTTCAGGTTTCTGTGTGCTGGGTATTATGTGATCACCAGGCATCTGGCAAACTACACAAACTGCCACCTATGTTATGTTCGTTAAAGTGTACTGACAATGACCACTTATTTTGTGATATTTTTTGCAGGAAGACATGCCGAAAGAAATCTGAAAACAAATGATACATCAACTTCTGACAGAGCCACTTGATTCATTGGGACTTGAATATCAGCAGCCATTCCAATCAAGAAGACATGGTTGCTTTTGTTTGCTTGAGAGATTTTGGACACTGGTGTGGCAGGAAGAATACTGAGACACCGAGTGAGGGAGATTCATTGCGCTGACTGTGAAAAGTGCTTCACACCATTTACTCAGCTTGGGGGAATCAAAGTCTCATCCCTGACGGTGGGGATAGACTATGTCCCCGTTCTGATTGTAATTTCAAACCCAGACCAACACAAGGAAAGCTCCCCCAATGGGGAAACTGTGGAAATGTGGGGACTGAGGGAAAGGATTCCCTTCCCCATCCGTGTTGGAAACCCAAAGACGTATTCACTGCGGGGAGAGGCCATTCACCTGCTCGGTGTGCAGGAAGGGCTTCAGTCGGATCAGCCATCTGGAGACGCACCAGTGGGTCCACAAGTGAGAGAAGCCATTCACGTGCCCCATGTACGGAAGGGGGTTCACTCAATCAGCTGCACTGCTGACCCACCAGTGGGTCCACACCGGAGAGAGGCCGTTCACCTGCTGTCAGTGCCGGAAGGGCTTCACCTGCTCCTCCCACCTGCGGAGGCACCAGCGCGTTCACGTGCCATCGCAGGGGGGATGGAAGGAGCGCTGGCCGAGCGCCGCTAACAACCCAGCTCTGGGGACTCTCAGGTTCGAATCCCGTGGCGGCAGATGGCAGAATTGGGATTCGGTCATTAATCTGGACTCCAGAAGCTAAGGATGAAACCATTTTTAGAGGGCAAAAACACGGCTGATTTATTCATGTCCTTTTCAGTGATGGAAACTGCCGTTGCAGGAAAGGATTCACTCAGTCGTCCCAGCTGCATGCTTTACCCGGCTGTACGAAGGATCCAGTTACAAAAGGACAACTCAACTAGCCAATAATAAAGAAAGTGTGGTGGGAGGAGTGGGGGTGAGCGTGTGCACTTTTATTTTAGAAAAGCTACTTTTTGTACGCCTTGTGATGTGGAGATCTGAAGCTGCAACAAAGTTGGGTCGCAGTGAAGGTTACCTGAACTTTCCGTCAGGCTTAAACTCTCATTGAAAGCTGGGAGATCCAACAGCTTCTCATTTCTTTCAGCCACCAGCACCGAGTTTCCAATGTCGTGTCTCAGAAGAAACAGTGAATGAGTAGATGGTATTGTTCGAAATTGTAAATTTTTTAGGACTGCAAGCTTATTGTTTCATTGGCATTGCAAAGTTTACTGGCAACAGAGGGAGGTGCGGGCTGTATTCACTGGAAACAAAGTTTTAAAATGACACAAACACCAGGGTATAGTCCAACAGGTTTATTTGGAAGCACTCGGTTTTGGAGCGCTGTTCCTTCATCAGGTTGCTGTTGAGTAGGATGGTAAGACACAGAATAAATATCAAGAGATTATAGTGTAAGTAATCTAAAAGAAATTGAGGTAAGGTGGGGGGAGGGGAAATGAGGAAACTGATGAAGTCCACATTGATGACCTGGGGTTGAATTTACTCCAAGCGGAAGATGAGACGTTCATCCTCCAGGCATCGGGTGGGGAGGGAGCGGCGATGGAGGAGGCCCAGGACCTGCATGTCCTCGGCAGAGTGGGAGGGGGTTTGAAATGTTGGGCCAGAGGGCGATGGGATTGATTGGTGCGGGTGTCCTGGAGATGTTCCCTCAAGCGCTGTGACTTGACTCTGCGAGGAGTCTCCAGTCTCCCCAATGTCGAGGAGACTGCATCAGGTGCAATGGATACAAGAAATGACATTGTTGGATACACAGGTGAAAGCCGACGACCGACCATGGCGCGGATTCCATTTCCGGGCAGGGAAGTAATTTTCAGTAGATCTATCAGGCGGCGCTTGTATCTCCCTGGTGGTCTAGTGGTTAGGATTCGGCGCTCTCACCGCCGCGGCCCGGGTTCGATTCCCGGTAAGGGAACCTGTTTTCAGGGGGTTTATAGGCTCCCCGTTCTTCTGAAATTCTCTGTACAGTTATTTGTTGATTTTCGTAGTTCCTGGGTGCTGCAGTGTGCCGTGGCTCGTTGAAATAGTGTCCTGATTCAGATATGTTTGTGTGTGTCGGGGTGATTGCTTCTGTAGTTAAGTTCTTGGTTCGAATGCATTGTTTTCCTGTAGACGCTGTTTTGAATTTACCATTGACTGTTCGCTCTACTGTGACATCTAGAAATGGCACTTTGTTGTTGTTCTCCTTTTTTGTGAATTTTATGCCAGTAAGGAGATTGTTGATGGTGTTGTAGGTTTCCTCTAATTTGTTTCCTTTTTTGATGACAAAAGTGTCATCGCTGTAGCGGACCCAAAGTTTGGGTTGGATCGTTGGAAGGGCTGTTTGTTCGAGTCTCTGCATTCTTGCTTCTGCTAGGAATCCTGATGCTGGAGGTTTCGTGCGTATTTCGTTGATTTGTTTGTAGGGCTTGTTATTGAATATGAAGTGGATGGTAAGGCACAGTTCCACGAGCTTGACAGTGCTATCTTTGCTGATGAAGTTGATGCTGCGTTTGTGTCTTTGGTTCTTCGAGTCGTGTCTTCAGTTTTCTTTGGCCACGTTGATGTTAATGGATGTGAACAGGACTGTTATGTCAAAGGACAACATTAATCCATCCTCTTCAATCTTAGTGTCTTTGGTGTTCAGGAATTCTTGGATGGAGTAAATGGAGTGGAGTGAATCTTCGACTCGGTGTTTTAGCCTTCAGTGGAGGCCTTTGACTCGTCTGTATATTGGTGTTCCTAGTAGTGAGACTATGGTCCAAGGGGGGCTCCTGGTTTGACGGGGAGGAGAACAACAACAAAGTGCCATTCCTTGATGTCACAGTAGAGCGAACAGTCAATGGGGAACTTCAAACTGGCATCTACAGAAAAACAACAGACCCAAACCAAATACTTAACTGCAGAAGCAATCATCCCAACACCCACAAACGAAGCTGCATCAGGAGATTATTTCAACGAGCCACTTCACACTGCAGCACAGAGAAACTACGAAGAGCACAAGAGAATTACATATATAGTGTATTTTTAAGGAGAACGGGTACCCAATAAACCCTCTCTGCCGATTTCTCATTGATATTTCAAGGTGACTCTCAAAAATTTGGTTTGACCCTCCATTCTTTCCTGTTTGTTTTTTATGGGTTTTGAAAGCTTTCGCAATCCTCTGACTGAGTATTGGAGTTGGAAGGTTGTGTTGTGGTTGTACAGGACACTTTTTAGACCACATTTGAAATATTGTGTACAATTCTAGTCTCCCTCCTATCAGACGGAATTTGTGAAATTTGAAATGGTTCCGAAGCACCAATGGGTCCACAGAGGGGAAGAGGCCCTTCTGCTGCCCTGAGTGTGGGAAGGCCTTCAGTGATTCCTCTGCCTTGCTGACACACCAGTTGGTCCACACCAGGGAAGGCTGTTCTCTGGCCCCAAGTGCGAGATGGCCTTCAGCAGTTCTTCCCACCTGCTGAAACACCAGTGGGTCCATATTGAGGAGAGGCCGTTCTTCTGCCCCGAGTGCAGGAAGGGCTTTGCTCTTTCTTCCGACCTGCTGCCCCATGGGTGGGTCCACATGGGGGAGAGGTCGTTCAGTTGCCGAAGTGCAGGAAGGCTTTCATCAATTCCTCAGCCCTGCTGATGTCCCAGTCCGTCCAAACCGGGGAGATGCCATTCTCCTGCCCGAGTGTGGGAAGGGCTTTACCCGCTCCTCCACACTGCTGAAGTACCAGCTGGTCCACACGGGGGGATGGGGGGTGGAGAGGGGAGGCCTTTCTGCTGCCCTGAGTGCGGGAAGTCCTTCAGCAATTCCTCCGCCCTGCTGAAGCACCAGTGTGTCCACACGGGGGAGAGGCCCTTCAGCTGGCCCCAGTGTGGGAAGAGGATCATGTTTTCCTGCAACTTGCGGAAGCACCAGCGGGGGCACCAACGCTCCCAGCAATCAGATCCCACCAGTGACGCTGCCTTCGGTCACCCCCCAGGACTGAATCTGGTGCCAGTTCTGACAGTGGGTGCAGTGGGAGAGTAGGTGGGCTGTTTTTGTTTTCTGATGGACTGCAATTGCCTGTCCCACCCCCTACAACTACAACCCCATGGTGGCTCAGGGTTAGCACTGCTGCCTCATGGCACCAGGAACCCAGGAATACTTCTACCCTTGGGGGTCTGTGTGCAATTTATGGAGGGTAGGAAAATGGATCTGAGTGGGTTACCCTTCGGAGAATCTGTGCAGATGTGTTTGGCTGAAGGACCTGTTTCCACACTGGAGGAGTTCAACCAACATATGAGCTTTGCTTTCATTGGAAACTGCTGCTCATTGAGCCAGGGACTGCACATTGCCAAATGAAATGATCCAGAGAAAAGTAAGACCGCAAGACCATCGGAGCAGAAGTGAGGCCATTCGGCCCATCGGGTCTACTCAGCAATACGTTAGTGACAAAAGTAGTGCAGATGAGATTAGCTACAGTGTGGAAACAGGCCATTTGTCCCAACAAGTCCACATCGACCCTCCGAAGAGTAACCCATCCAGACCCATTTCCCTCTGACTAATGTACCTAACTCTATGGGCAATTAAGCATGGCCAATCCACATGACCTGAACATCTTTGGACGATGGAAGAAAACAGGACCACCCAGAGAAAACCCACGCAGACACTGGGAGAATATGAAAACTCCTCACACACAGCCACCCAAGGCTGGAATCAAACCTGGGTCCCCGGCACGGTGAGCCTGCAGTGGTAAACACTGAGCCACTACATATTGCAACCCGAAGTAGGCAAGCAGGAGGTTGGGAGAATGCAGCAAGCCAGGCAGCACCAGGATGTGGAGAAGTCAGCGGTTTGGGAATTAACCCTTCTTCATGATTGAAACGTTGACTTCTCTGTGAGAAAAGATTTACAGGAATGTTGCTGGGGGTTGGAGGATTTGAGCGACAGGGAGAGGCTGAATAGGCTGGGACTGTTTTCACTGGACCATCAGAGGCAGAGGAGTGACCTAATAGAGGTTACAAAATCATGAGGGGCATGGACAGGTTAATAGACAAGGTATTTTCCCTGGGATGGGGGAGTCCAGAACTAGAGGGCATGGGTGTAGGGTGAGAGGCGAAATATATTAAAGGGACAACCTCTTCATGCAGAGGTTGGTACTTATATGAAAGGAGCTGCCACAGGATTTGGGTGAGGTGCTGTCAAATGGGACTAGATTAATTTAGGATATCAGGTCAGCATGGACAAGTTGGACGAAAGGGTCTCTTTCCATGCTGTATGTGACTCTGATACTAGTCCTGATCTAAGTTTAAAATAGAGTCCAAGTAACTTTGAATACTTCAATCTTGTTGAGCTCACCTCCTGAAAAGTTTCACATGAATCCCTCTGAGCGATACTGTTTAAACGTGCTGAGTTGCACAAAGTATCCCATCAAGTTCAACACAAACCCAGAGTTGAAGAAGTCAGAAGTCAGAACATCAAGGGGACCAAAACTGATCATAATATTCCAGGTGCAGCCTCATCAACGTCCTGTACAACGACAACATAACTATATCTATACTCAATTCCCGAACTGATGAAGGTTAGTGTGCCTAAACCTTTCTTCACTGCCTTGTGTATCGATGTAATCAGAGATATAGGACCGACTTTAAACTGAACCACAATCCTGCTTCTGGGAACACAGCGACTAATAGGGAAGGCAAAAGGGAGATTGACCTTTAAATGGAGTATAAATGTCGGGAGGTTATAGTGGAGGTTTTGATTGAAAGGGCTGTGAAGATTCAACCAGCTGACAGTGGATCTGAATCACATGTAGATCAGACCAGGTTCGGACAGCAGGAAACCAGATAAGTTTTTACAACAAACCACAACGAGGTCATCATTCGACTCTTAATTCCGGATTTATATTGAATTCAGATTCCACCATCTGCCGTGGCAGGTTTTGAACACAAGTCCCTAGAACATTACCTGGGTGAATAGTCTGGTGACAATAAAGTCGGCCATCACCTCCCCTAAACACATTGGCTTATTGTGTTCAGAGGTAACAAAGGAGCAAGAGGTTTTAGCAGCTGCTAAGTTGTTGATATTACACAATGGAACATCAGCACTCTCAGTAATGGCACATACTGAAGTCAGTGTCCTGTATCAGAGGGAAGGGCTCGGGAACCATAAGAAATAGGAACAGGAATATGCCATTCAGCCCCTTGAGCCTGCTTCTCCATTCAGTAGGATTCTGGGTGATCTGGCATTCCCCACATTCACTTTCCTGCCCTTTTCCTGCAACTGTTCATCCCCCGACTCTTCACAAATCTATCGTTCCTAGTTTTAATGTGACATGAAGGCTGTCAACAGAGTTACTGGGGTGGGGGTGTGGCGGGGGGGGGCGGGGGACGGGGGGACGGGGGCTCAGGTCGAACTTGGGGACTAAAATAATGGCTTCACACTTCACAATATTTAACTAAGGGAATGTTTATGGTTGTCCAATGCTGGAAATTGGGCAGGCATTCAGATGAGATTATTGGAAAATCATGAATGACAGATGAGTCGGGAGAGAAGTGGTGTTCAGGCACAGTTGGATATCATCAGTATAGATGCCAACACCAGCAGCTACGGTAAAACAAATAAGAACGGAAGACGCTAAAATCATACCCTCCCAGAGGATAGAGTGATGCTGGAGAGGGTCAGTACTATCATTAACCCTGATCAAGGTTGTCCGCAGGTCGACGAGGGAATGTTCATCCCTGTCACCTTTACAAGGGATGTCAAATATGACCTTGATATGAACTGTTTCAGGGGTAGAAACCAGACTCGAGGGCCTTTATCACAGAATTCTGGAAAAGATGGGAATGGCTAATTCAACAATGTTACATCCAAACCTACACTTCTATTCATGCGATAACAATATAAGTGTTTTGGTTTTTATTTCGAAGATTCTCAGCAACACTGAGTAAGAAGCAACAAAATTAACACAAGAAATACTGCAATTGCAACAATGTGCCTGCTCCCAATAGGGGGCCATCGGTGTGAAATTAACTGTCTACAAGGGGCAATATTGGAAAGGAATTACCCAGTTCATAGCTATAAGAGGGGAGACACAGACTGCTTGAAACAAACATATAATGGGTGGGAGTAGGCCACTCGGCACTTCGAGCCTGCTGCAACATTCAATAAGATCATGGCTGATCTGAATTCAACCTCAACTATACATTCCATCACATCCCCGACAATCTTTCATCCACTTGGTTATCAAGAACCTATCTACCTCTGCCTTAAAGATTTTGAATCCACTGCCTTTTGAAGAAGACACACAACCCTCAGAAAGAAAATCAATCATCCTCAGTTTTGTCTTCTACATTTAAAATATGACCCTGTACTTTCAGATATTAAGATAGGGACACATGCCGCATTCAAATAATACCTGTGGTACAGTTAACTATCTCAAAGTGCTTCACATGAACATTATGAGAATTCCTTTAAAAATCACAAGACCGGAGCACAGATGAGACAGGTGACCAAATACTTGGTCAAAGGGACAAGTTTAGGGCAATCTTTTAAACAGGTTCAATTTCCCAAACATCAGAGGACAAAGACGTGAACAACAAACACAAAATAGCAAAGAATGGGAAACAACAGTGTAGTCATAACGTCACAGGATGAGTAATCCAGGGAACATGAGTTCAAATCCCACTACAGCAAGAGGTAAGATGTGAATAATTCAAATCATAAATGGGGAACACAAAGTAAGTCTCAGTATGGTATCGATGGCACTGACGTCAATTGTCCTAAAAACCCATTTTCACCAATGTCCTTTCAGGAGGGAAACTGCCATCCTTGCATGGTCAGTCTAACATGTGACTCCAGACCTACAGCAATGTGGTTGACTCTTAAACTGCCCTCTGAATTGGCACAAGCAAGACACCTTGCACTTAGGGTTGGATAACAAATATCAAGCTTGTGAAAGTGTCATAACAGAAATTGCTGGAGAAACTCAGCCAGTCTGGCAACACTGGTGGAGAGAGAGAGAAAGACACAAAGACAATATCCTAGCTTGAGTCCAGAACAGTTTTGAAGAAGGGTCACAGCACTTGAAATGCTTCTCTATCGACATGTGCTGCCAGTCCTATTCAGTTTCTCCAGCATTTGACGCATTTTTCTGTTTCAGATCTCTATCATCTGCAGTTCTTCATTACACTGACTTAGGGAAGCTCAAATCCCATAAAAGGGTCGAGCAGAAGGGCTGGAATTACTCAGCAAGTCTGGCACCAGTTATGGAGATAAAAAGAGTTCGTCCTTCGGGTCATTGAATGATCTTACATCAGGGACAAACTTTTGGGGAAGCTGCAAGAGTAAAAGGCACTGGTGTAACTTCAACATCTGGGAGAACTCTCTCAGCCTTGGAGGTCAGGCTGACTCAGCATTCTGGTCCTGTTCATTACCAGTTAACTTCTCAATTTGTTGTTCTTGTTATATTTCTACATGGTTGACACATTCCTTTGTTTTAAAATGAAATTATAAACAGACAAGAATTTTCCATGTAAGTCATCATACATTAGAGGGTTTGGAACGTGAATGTAAACTTTTAAACAGAAAGTATTTATTCATGCATGGGGTGTGGGCATCGCTGGCAATGCCAGCATTTATACCCATCCTTAACCACCCTGTGGTTGGTTGGAAAAGTGCATGAAGGTGTCTGAGATTGTCTTGATCAGCACAGCAATCTCAAAGATGGGCGTGCTCAGGTTCAAGTACCCTCCACTCCCACAGCCAAGTCTGCATTCACTTCAATTATAGATGCCATCTAAACCTCCCAGCACAAGGACAGCATGGGATGACAATCAGAATAAAGCTTCCTCTACTCTTCAATTGCAAGTGAAGCTACCTCAACGCTGTCCCCAACAAACACTGCCAAGACAGAGACTGCATTGGGTTAGATACAGAGTAAAACTTCCTCTACACTTCCCCATTCATACAGTCCCAGGGGAAGGACAGCAAAGGGTTAAATAAACAGTCGAGCTTCTTCCAATCTGACTGACACTTAGTCCGTTCTATACCAATCCTCAAGGAAAATTCAGAACTGAGACTATTATCTGGTGCTGAATTCACACATCCTCATGGGAATGACAACAACAGAAAATCATGTCGTGACACACAGATAAAACACACACAATGTACAACAAAACTAGACTGTTATTGGGATCAAAGACATTTAAATGACAGGAGACATAGTCCCTGCAGTGATCCAAATGCGAGCTGAACAAATTTCACACTTGAACAATATTCTCTGGGAATGCAATGTCCACCTCACTGCTGTCTATTCAGTTCCTCTGCTCTCGTTCAGGGCTGAGTTGCGGCTGACCACATTGTGGCGTGGGGGTCAAGAGGTTGGACACTTAAGGTCAACTTGGATTGAGGGCATCCTTTGTCATGCCAGTGAGGTCGAGGGTCGCTCATTTACTCAACTTATAATCGGGGAAAAGGGGATGTCAGGCTAGGCTTGTATCAGTTGGAGTTCAGAAGAAACAGATGATCCGATGGAGCTGTATAACATCTGGAGAGGACTTAATGTAAATGTAATGTCAACTCAATTCTAGCCAGAGACTAGTCTCTCATTTAAGATAGGAAAGTTTTGTTTTTCTCACAAGTGTTCTCGAGTCTTTGAAATTCACTTCTTTCGAGAGCAGCATGTGGTGGTGGGTAACGAACTGGTTCTGGGTTGGACGGTCAGTCAATGTTGACTCGATGGGCTGAATGGCCTACTTGCTCGCAATTGGCCTATATCAATCAATAGTATGCACTTGCTTTATGGTTACCAACATCAAATTACATGAGTGGTTTTGGTTATTTCATCTCTTATTATCGTATTCAACCAACTACAGCATCTAGAAACTTGCTTAATTACAATATCCAATATCTGCTGAGTACTTTTTCTGTTTGTCACGACCAATATCTTGAACTCTGACGTGTGACCTCTTCATTACTGTCAAAGTTCCTGATTTATCCCGATATTGTCATGGTTTTACTTTGTCGAATGTCTTCCTGGCATTTGCAGTTAAGACCCTATATTCTGCCCTTGTCAACATTTTCCCTTACAATTCTCTACTAAGGATTTCATGAAAAACCTCAGAGTGTGGTGAGACTGTGGAACTCACTACCATAGTGAATAGTTGGGGTGGAAGACACTGCAACTAAGGGTAAGTAACCCAATACAAATGAATGTCACTGTCACCAGATTCACAACACAGTGAAATTTAAACATGCAATGTCCCTCAATTTCTCAACTGTCCCGAACCAGACTTGATGAAGAACAGATTTGCACATCAACATTATAATTTAAACAACAACCAAATTATAAATATGGCAAATTTTCTAGGGCAAAGTTAAAGAAGATAATCTAATTAATAGCAATGATTTAAACCCTTTGATCAAGCCCCCCACCATCTCAGAGACAGAGACTTAAGCGGAAAATTAAGAAAGAATTTTTTTTAAAACTTACCAATTCAAGCAAACAGTTTCCAACAATGGATTGCCAAGCCTTTGTGCAATCTTTGGACTATGACTGTTTCACAGACACGTAACTGTAAATCTAATTTAAAAGTCACTGCTGAATGTGAATAGACACCCCAGTATTCAGCCATTTCTTACAGGCTGGGACTCATTCCCAGAAAGAGCCAACAATTCTTTAACTGGACAGCTCTTGGTCTCAACGAGCAGCAGTGCCCAATGGAAGCAAAGTTGCAGGGATGGGGGAGCACGACGGCATAAAACAAAAAAAAAACCGACCGACTCTCCCACTATAAGCACTGTCAGAATGTGCAGGGGTTCAGTCCTTTCAGTGACCCACAGCAGCTTCACCAGCAGAATCAGATTGTTGGGAGCACTGGTGTGCCCGCTGGTGCTTCTGCAAGGTGCAGAATGATGAGAACCTCCGCTTCCACTCGGGGCAGGTGAACGGACTCTCCCCGGTATGGCCCCACCTGTGCCTCAGCAGGTGGGAGGAATTGCTGAAGGCCTTCCCGCACTCTGGGCAGGGGAAGGGCCTCTCCCCCGTATGGACCCGAAGGTGGGATGCCTGGGTAAATCCCTTCCCGCATTTGAGGCAGGAGAACGGGCTCTCCCCGGTGTGGACCCGCTGGTGCCTCAGCAGGGCAGAGGTATCATTGAAGGCCTTCCCGTACTTGGAGCAGCTGAAGGACTTCTCTAATATGTGGACCCGGTGGTGGGTCAGGAGGACGGAGGAATAGCTGAAGGCCTTCCCGCATTCGGGGCAGGAGCATGGCCTCTCGCCTGTGTGGTCCCCCTGGTGCCTCTGCAGTGCAGAGGAATTGCTGAAGGTCTTCCCGCACTCAGGGCAGGAGAACAGTCTCACCCCGGTGTGACTGCGCCCATGAGTCTCCAGGTCAGGTGGGAAACTGATGCCTTTCCCACAGTTGCCACATTTTCATGGTTTCTCCACGGGACGGGATTCCTTGGCTTTCTCCATGACCGAAGCTTCAGCTGCACACAAACGCGTGTACAGCACCTCCCTGCCGTGAATTCCTTTTCCCAGTCTGTTTATCTTTTACTGGCTCCTGCAACAGTCGGGTCTCTCTTCCAGTCTCACTGATGCTGAAAACGTACTGAAAGAGGAACCAAAAAGCTGGGTTCCTTCTCACAGAATCAAAGTCGAAAATTGTTATAGTCCCGATGGATTCAGTGACTGCCAGACATTGACGTGAAATTGAGGGCTGCAAATGCTGGAGAGGCAGAGTCAAAGCACAGCAGATCAGGCAGCATCTGAGGAGCAGAAGAGTCAATGTTTCAGGCAACGCTCTTCATCTATTGATATTGAAACGTCCGTCTTCAGATCTTCAAATAATCCATAAAAAGAGATGACAAAAGACATTACTGTCAGTCCAGGTTAGAAATTCCAAACAAGCAATTCTACTTTCCGCAGAACATTCTTTTCTTTTCCCACAAAATTGAAAGCACCATCCCACCCCCTCTCACCCCTCTATTCTCACTCCGCTCAAACTAATCCTCCCGATGGTACTGATTCAGGATCTTACAGAGACCGAAAAGTGAAAACATCAAGACAGACACCTTAGAATTTTGGATACTTCCACCTGAAAGTTAGTATCTTTCACGACATCTAGGAGTGAGTAAGTCTGATTTTGGGAAGCAAAAAAAAGTGTTAACTCAGGATGAACCTTCAATGCAGCTTCTTGAGAAACAACCAGACACGAAATGGTTAACATCTGGGGAGGTGGAAGTGGGGAGATGGAGGAAATGAGATATCAAGGCATTGACACCGACACCAGACAGAAACTGAACATACAGGCATGGCAAACATTACGGGCAAGCCAGAGTCACAGAGATACACTGCACAGAGACAGGTCCTTCAGTCCAACTCATCCGTGCCGACCAGATAGCCTAAATTAATCTCGTCTCATTTACCAGCACTTGGCCCATATCCCTCTGAATTCTTCTTATTCATATACCCATCGAGATGCCTTTTAAATGTTATAATTGGACCTACATCCACCACTTCCTCCGGCAGATCATTCCTTACACTTGCCTCCCTCACCTCAAACATATTATCCTCCTGTTCTAGAGTTCTCCCATCCCAGGGAAATGACCTTGTCTATTTACCCTGTCTATGCCTCTCATGATTCTATAAACGTCTGTAAGATCACCCCTCAGCCTCTGGTATACCGGGGAAAACAGCTCAAGCAATGCACTGCGTTTCCTTTTAGCTTCACACTCACAGAACCTTACTCCCGTGTAAAACATTGTTTCCCTCCCCCACACTGTCCATGGGAACAGCCAAGAGTGCTGAGACTCTGGAGTTGGGGGAATGCCACGTAGAATTCCTGCAATGTGGAAACACGCCATTCAGCCCAACAAGTCCACATCGACCATCCAAAGCGTAACCCATGTGGACACATTCCCCTATCCCATTCCACTACACTTACTGCACACTATGGACCCATTTAGTATGGCCACTTCTCCCGAAACTGAACACCTTTAGATGTTGGGTGGAAATCAGAGCACCCGGAGGAAACCCAGCAGACACGGCAGGGAGAATGTGCAAACTCCACACAGAGAGTCGCCCCAAGGCTGGAATCGAAAGTGGATCCCTGGCGCTGGAAGGCATCAGTGCGAACCGCTGATCCATCGTGCTGCCCATGTGTGCAGAAAGAGGTGGGGGCTGGGAACTTTGTTAATTGTACTACGCAGTGGATTGTAGAGCAAGGTTAAATCTCACGGGATCCAGGGAGAGCTAACCAACTGGGCGCAAAATTTAGATGCGCGTTGTTGTGGATGCTGGAATCCTTCCTGAAAACATCAAATGCTGGAGATCACAGTGGGTCAGGCAGCGCTGTGCTACTCTATGACTGGATAGTGTGGACGTGGAGATGATGTTTCCACTAGGAGAAGGGTTGAGGATGCCAAGTCATTGAGGGCATTTAAGACAGAGATAGGTTCTTGATTAGTAAGGGGTCAAGGGTTATGAGGAGAGGGCAGCAGAATGGGATAGAGAAACATATCAGCCATGATCGACTGGTGGTACAGACTCGATGGGCCAAATGGCCTCATCCTGCTCCTGTGTATTGTGGTCTTAAAGCTGGGCAGGTGACTTAAGGGGTTCTCACAAACTATTTCAGAATCCTGAAGAGGGGTTGTTGGACTCGAAACTTTAACTCTGCTTTCTCTCCACAGATGCTTCCAGTCCTGCTGAGCTTTTCCAGTGTTCTCAGTTTTTGTTTCAGATTTCCAGCATCCACAGTTCTGTGTCTTATTTATCAAATTCATTTCTTGCCCTTCCCAAGTGTCTGGAACTTCATCTCCCTGATCTACAAACTGTTCACTTACCCTAGAAATGACCAAACCTCCTAATCAAAGTAGATCCCTTTGTTGCAAAATGATTGTTCAATTCTGTGACCAAAATTATTGCATTCGTAATTACTTACACCAGGGACTCACAATATCTCAGGCCAGAACACAGCTAGATTGTTTCAGACAGTACATTTATGTGATTTGATACAATTCCCTATTCCCGACATTACCAGCGTGTTGCAGGGAATAGAGGGTTTGAGTAAAGAAGAAGCTGGGACATTTTTCCAATGGAGCCGAGGAAGTTGACAGTTAACCTTTCAGAAATTTTTAAAATCAGAAGGGGTATAGATAAGGTGTCATTCCCAGGAGGCTCAGAATATTTTATTGCTCCAGAAGGTGTAAAAGGGGGTCAAAGCTTCAACAGAAATCGAGCAGAGCTGAGAACAGACAACATTTAACTCTGTGGGAACAGGGAGATTAGAGGACAGAGAAATCAGGACCTGAAATCCAAGCTGACACCAGACTACCATGCTATCAGTGCTTTGATTAGCAGTGCCCACCCTCTACCTTTACTGAGCCTCTCACTCGACTTGAATGCCACGTATCCCCTCGATATTCCGGATCCAATCCTTGTCATTCTGAAGCCATATCTCTGTAAGGAGTCTCAGATCATAATTATTCTCTTCAACGTGTGCAGTCAATTAATTCGCTTTTGTTGCAATGCAGCACACATTCACATACTGAGCTTTTAGTCTTATTTTTTGTGATGGTTAGAATCCAGTTTTGATTGCTAGTACATTTATTCTCCTTGTCCCTTTCTATCATTCTCTGGTGTTTGGTTTCCACATCACTACATTGCTCACTGGCCTTGATTTGGATAGGCTGTGGTAAATTGCCCAGTGTCCAGGGATGTGCAGGTTAGGTGGGTTGGCCATGGGAAAAGCAGGGTTATCGTTTCAAAGGAATAGAGGGAGTAGGCCATTTGGCCCATCGACCCTGCTCCGCCATTCATTAAAATCATGGCGGATCGATCAATCGTCTCAGGTCCTCCTAATTGCATTATCCCAACTTTCCTTAATTCCCCGACCACGCAAAAAACCCATCCAACAGTGTCTTAATGAAGCTGCCTCTACTGCTTCCTTGAGCACAGAATTCCATTAATTTACCATTAACTATATTGGTCCTGCCCTGAGTTGCCTCATCAAAATGCAACAGCTCATACTTGTCTAAATTAAACTCCATCCACTACTCCTTGGCCCATCGGCTCATCTGATCAATTATAATTTATATTAAACTTTCTTTCCTACCTTCTTCCCTAAAAGCTGAAAATCTCCATCCCACACTCTCACCCTCCATTCTCACTTTGTTGAATCTAATCACGGATGTCCTCATCCTGAAGTGTTTGGTTCATGCTGATTAACAGGCCCACATTCAAGGGGGATCTAACTGAAACGTACAGAGCATTGAACGGCCTGGACAGAGTGGACATTGGGAAGATATTTCATTGGGAGGACAGACTAATACCCATGGGCATAGCCTAAGCATAAAGGGAGAATGGAGATTAGGAGCAATTTCTTTAGCCAGAGAGTGGTGAATCTATGGAATTCATTGTCACAGAAAACTGTGGAGGCCAGGTCACTGAGTATGTTGAACATTGAGATAGAGATGTACAGCACAGAAACAGACTGTTTGGTCCAACTTGTCCATGCCGACCAACTATCCCAACCCAATCTAGGCCCACCTGACAGCACACGGCCCCATATCCCTCCAAACTATTCCTATTCATACACCTACCCAAATGCATTTTAAATGTTGCAATCGTACTAGCCTTCACCACTTCCTCTGTCAGATCATTCAATAAACGTACCATCCTCTGCGTGAAAGAGTTGCCTCTTAGGTCTCTTTTGTATCTTTCCCCTCTAACACGAAACCCATGCCCTCTCGTTCTGGACTCACCCACCCCAGGAAAAGACTTTGTCTATTAATCCTATCCATGCCCCTCATTATTTTATACATGTACAGTTACAACGTTTAAAAGACATTTGGATAAGTACATGAATACGAAAGTTTCGAAGGTTTATGGGCCAAACACTGGTAGGTGGGCCGAGTTTAGTTTGAGAACATACTCAGCACGGACTAGTTGGATGAAGGGTCTGTTCAGTGCTGTCAGACTCTGTGAATGACCTGTACTGGTCTTAAAACCATTTTCTTACCTCCCCCGATAAGCATCCACTTCTTTGTTGTTCAAAACTCAGATGAACTTAGCCTTGAATATGTTCAATGACCCCACTTCTGAACTCAATTCCTCTTCGTAATATACCACTTGCCTCGCTCATTGCCTGCTGCATCTGCCCGACAACTGGCATTGACTGGTGTGGAGGGACTCTGAGACCCCTTAGTACATCCATACATCATTCCTGATGAAGGGCTTGTTCCCGAAACGTTCCCTGTCCTTCTCCTCAGATGCTACCTGACCTGTTGTGCTTTTCCAGTGCCACATTTTTCGACTTTCACCTCCAGTCCTCACTTTCTCCACATTCCAATATGTCACCATTTCAACAATGCACTGCTTTTCGTTTAAACAGCAAAGGCTATAACTTCACATTGCAGCACTGCACTTGCCATGTGTTTGCCAATTGAGACACAGACCTGGACCAACTTCGGGAAGAGGCAAAACACTGAGTTCTGAACAAAAACCGTAGCACACTCAAAACGTCGGCTCTGTTTACCTTTCCACTGATGCTACTCGACCGGTTGGCTTTCTGCAGTATTCGCTGTGTTTGTTCTACACAAATGCTGCTTTCCATTAAAGAACTGCAATCCCTGTCCTCTGGTAACTGACCCTAGTCAGTGGCAATAGGTTCTTCTGATCATTAAGGTAAAAACAATGACTGCAGATGCTGAAAACCAAATACTGGATTAGTGGTGCTGGAAGAGCACAGCAGTTCAGGCAGCATCCAACGAGCAGCGAAATCGACGTTTCGGGCAAAAGCCCTTCATCAGGAATAAAGGCAGCGAGCCTGAAGCATGGAGAGATAAGCTAGAGGAGGGTGGGGGTGGGGAGAGAGTATCATAGAGTACAATGGGTGAGAGGGGGAGGAGATGAAGGTGATAGGTCAAGGAGGAGAGGGTGGAATGGATAGGTGGAAAAGAAGATAGGCAGGTCGGACAAGTCAAGGAGACAGTAACTGAGCTGGAAGTTTGAAACTGGGCAAATGTGGCTGTGGTACCGAGTTTGTTTCACAACATGGTTGAAGAGCTTCAGAGCAGAGGAAATGACCTGGGAGTTGCAGTGGGAGAGGGACTCCCTGACATTCTTGTAGAGAGAGGAGGAAAACTTCTTCAAGGCAGGCATCCTTGCAAGAGGATTCGCAGTAGGGTTAAAATCAACAAGGTAAAAACAATGACTGCAGATGCTGAAAACCAAATACTGGATTAGTGGTGCTGGAAGAGCACAGCAGTTCAGGCAGCATCCAACGAGCAGCGAAAACACCACGTCTTCTCCCATCATTGACAAAAACCCCTGGAAATCTCCAGTTAACATTCTTTGCTCCAAAGAGAGCATTCCCAAACTTGGGAATGTCTCCACAAAATGAAAATTGCTCATCCCTGGACATGATGCAAGTGTTACAATAGGAAAGAGGTTTTGGCAAAATATTGTCAGTTAGCAGGTGGAAAAATGTTCAGGAAGTAAAACACAAATCCCAGTCTCCAGCTTTGTGAATCTTTAGAAACACTTTGGGAAGTGTAATTAGAGGAGAATGAAGGATGAACTGACGGACTGAGCAGAGATAGTCCAGACACCGTCCCTTTGTTTAAGAGGATGATTGACTCTGATATTCTCGGGACATGAACTGACCCGAGGCATTGAAAGAATTCTCTCACATCAGGAATTCAAACCCCTTCTCGGCTCGGGGCCAATGAGAAAATTCGGGAAGAGGCAAAACACTGAAAGGCTCGGAGGGCGACGGTCCCGGTGTAGGAAAGCTCGTTCCTCGTGACATGGATGTGCCTGCAGATGGTGGGATCAGGCTGTTCCCATGTCTCCATACTGAATGTCCAAGGCTTTATTATGGAAAAGTAACACTGATAGAAGACAATGGTAATTTTGGGCGGGGCGGGTTGAATTATGAATTGAATAGTAGCTTCCTCAAAGACACTGTGCGGCTGGAACTCGGACCTGTCTCTGTGGCGCAATTGGTCAGCGCGTTCGGTTGTTAACCGAAAGGTTGGTGGTTCGAAACCACCCAGGGACGGAGTGTTTCTTATTCTCGCTCCTACCGCTTTCTTGGCTGCGAAAGTGCACGTTTTTAATGGTGTCAGGAAAATGTTTCCCAAACGGAAATCTTTTCCACTGAGGAAGCACAAAGAGGTTTCTGAATTGATTGAATTTCTAACGTGAAGGACTGCGGGTGCTGAGAATGCGAGACAGAAAGCGAAACTGCTGGAAAATCTCAGCAGGTTTGGCTGTACCTGGATGAGGGAAAAAAGAATTCTGAAATGTTGTCTCTGATTCTCGTTTCACGGATGCTGCCTGACCTGCTGAGTTGCTCCTGCAATTTCTGTTCTTGTTTTTAACTGAACGTCCATTTCATCTTTTGGGATGAAACATCCAGACTCGCCATTTGCAGATATTTAACCCTTTTGAAACCTGTGAAGTGATTGGATTCAAACAAACTCTGCAATGAATCACTCTTTCTCAGCTCCACAAGCAGAGAGACCTGGGAAATGAAGCTGTCAGTGTGATTCTGTATTGATGGGCCGAATGGTGAATGCGATGGACATGAAATCCATTGCGGTTCCCCCACGCAGGTGTGAACCCTGCCGATTCCAGTTGAGAACTGTCGTCAAAAAGAAAGGGAGATTGCTCCACGGTTTTTAAAAAATGCAAATCAGTGGAGCGGTTGAAGCATTTCAATCACATTGGGACTGGTCGGGAACCTGTAGCCCACTGCCCGTCTGGGTGGAACAAGCAGATACCCACAGAGCTGCTATTGAGGCGATGAGCCAAGAGTTTGGAAATGAGACTAGAACAGTGAGGGGCGTGAAGCCGTGATCGAAATGAAGCAGTTACCTGAGGATTAATGTGTTTTATTTGCCAGTGAAAGATACTGCTTCACAAAGTTGGGACTATGGAAGGGAATCAGTGACGGTGATTATCTTTGGTTGTTCACATTGTGAATGTTCCCATTGCTGCGCATGTCCGTGTTAACGTCAGAACTCTGCAGCATGGCGGCGTCAGGAACGCACAGGCCCGGGGCGCAATGGATGACGCATCTGACTCCACCTACCTGTTTGAAATGCAGCTCACAGCTTCTTCACACACACCAATTAATCTTTCTCATTGTCCTGAAGCCGGCATACGGTTTGAATTCCCGATCTGCAGGAACAAGACTCCTTTCACTGTCTCGCGTCAGTCAGTGTCCCTGATAACATCAGAGTCAAGTCACAGCGCCGTCAGAGGAGGGGAAGCTGAAATAGCCCCTCACGCTGCTCACCGGCACATTGCACTTTCCCCAACACACCGCCCCAACCACTGCGGCTCCCGGGAGTGGAAAGCGAACAAACACCAAAACCCAGTCTCAGCTTTGTAAATCTTCAGGAAATAAGAAAACGGTACATCCCTTCGGATCTTCCATCCTGGGCAGACAGCGTTGATTTTAAATGGCTGTCCAGTCAGTGCCGATTCGTTTTGGCTGAAAAAATCTTCCTTCTCTCATCCCAGCGTTTCTTGCCACAGAGAACTGTGTGGCAGAGTTCATGTATATATTTCCTTGTATGGTATTTTGTAAATAACATTCGTTTGCTGGTTGTTTGTATCGGGTATTTCAGGTTCATTAGCCGCTGTTTCAGTCTGTTGGTAGGTTTGTGGGCTACCATGATGCTGAGAGGGTTGAGTTGTCTGGACATCATTTCCCAGATGTCTTTAATGTAAAGTAATGTGGCTAGGGCTTCTGCAGACGTTGTGTCTGCTTGTGTAAGTTTGTTGATGTGTAATTGGCACACTGAGTTTATTGGGTAGGCAAAAGTGAGGACTGCAGATGCTGTAAACCAGAGTTTAGATCAGAGTGGTGCTGGAAAAGCACAGCAGGTCAGATAGCTTCCGAGGAGCAGGAAAATCGACGTTTCGGGCAAAAGCCCTTCATCAGGAATAAAGGCATGACGCCTCCAGGGTAGAAAGATAAATTGGAGGGTGCTGGGACGAAGTATCAAATAGTACAGTAGGTGAATGGCGGAGGGGATGGAAGTGACAGGTCAGAGAGGAGGGTGGAGCGGGTCGGTGGGAAGAGAGATTGGCGGGTCGGACAGGTCATGAGGACAGCGCTGAGGTGGAAGGTTGGAACTGAGGTAAGGTGGGGGGAGGGGAAATGAGGAAACTGGCGAAGCCCGCATTGATGGCCTGTGGTTGAATTTATCTGAGGCGGAAGGTAAGACGTTCATCCTCCAGGCATCGGGTGGGGAGGGAGCGGCGATGGAGGAGGCCCAGGACCTGCATGTCCTCGGCAGACTGGGACGGGGTTTGAAATGTTGTTCCAGAGGGCGATGGGGTTGATTGGTGCGGGTGTCCTGAAGGTGCTCCTTCAAGCGCTGTGACTTGACTCTGCGAGGAGTCTCTAGTCTCCCCAATGTAGATGAGACCGCATCAGGAGCAATGGATACAAGAAATGACATTGATGGATACACAGGTGAAAGCCTTCGAACAACCGTGGCCCGGATTCGATTTCGGGGCAGGAAAGAAGTTTTCAGTGGAGCTATCAGCAACTACGCGAATCTCCCTGGTGGTCTAGTGGTTAGGATTCGGCGCTCTCACCGCCGCGGCCCGGGTTCGATTCCCGGTTAAGGAAGCAATTTTCAGGGCGTTGGAAGGTTGCCCGGTCTTCTTAAATGAGGCGCACAGTGATTTATTGATCTTCGGAATTCCTGGGTGCTGCAGTGTGTAGTGGCTCGTTGAAATACTGACCTGCTTCAGTTTTGTTTTTATGTGTAGGGATGATTACTTCTGTAGTTAAGTTCTTGGTTCGCGTGCGTTGTTTTCGTGTAGACGCTGTTTTGAATTTACCATTGACTGTTCGCTCTACTGTGACATCTAGAAATGGCACTTTGTTGTTGTTCGCCTCTTTTGTGAATTTTATGCCAGTAAGGAGATTGTTGATGGTGTTGTAGGTTTCCTTTAATTTGTTTTATTTTCTGATGACAAAAGTGTCATCGCTGTAGCGGACTCAAAGTTTGGGTTGGATTGTCGAAAGGGCTGTTTGTTCGAGTCTCTGCATTATTGCTTCTGCTAGGAATCCTGATACTGGTGGTTTCGTGCGTATTTCGTTGATTTGTTTGTAGGGCTTGTTATTGAATATGAAGTGGGTGGTAAGGCACAGTTCCACGAGGTTGACAGTGCTATGTTTGCTGATGAAGTTGGTGCTGTGTTTGTGTCTTTGGTTGTTCGAGTAGTGTCTTCAGTTTTCTTTGGCCACGTTGATGTTAATAGATTCAACAAGGCTGTTATGTCAAAGGACATCATTATTACATCCTCTTCAATCTTAGTGTCTTTGGTTTTCAGGAATTCTTGGATGGAGGAAATGGAGTGGTGTGAATCTTCGACTTGATGTTTTAGTCTTCAGTGGAGGCCTTTGACGAGTCTGTATATTGGTGTACCAAGTGGTGAGACTTTGGGCCTGAGGGGGGCTCCTGGTTTGAAGGGGAGGAGAACATCAACACAGTGCCATTTCTAGATGTCACATTAGAGCGAACAGTCAATGGGGAACTTCAAACAAGCGTCGACAGAAAAACAACACACACAAACCAAATACTAAACCACAGAAGCAATCATCCCAACACCCACAAACGAAGATTCAACAGGACATTATTTCAACGAGCCGCTACACACTGCAGCACAGAGAAATTACGAAGAGCACAAGAGAAATACGTATATAGTATATTTAAGGAGAACAGGTACCCAATAAACCAGGTCTGCCGATTTCTCATTGATGCTTCCAAGCTGACTCTCAAAAATTCGGTTTTTCCATCCATTCTTTCCTGTTTGTTTTTTGTGGGTTTTGAAAGCTTTCGTAATCCTCTAACTGAGTGTTGGAGTTGGAAAGTTATGTTGTGGCTGTACAGGACATTGGTTAGACCACTTTTGGGATATTGTATGTAATTCTGGTCTCCCTCCTATCAGAAGGATATTGTGAAATTTGAAAGGGTTCTGAAGCACCAATGGGTCCACAGAGGGGAAGAGGCCCTTCTGCTGCCCTGAGTGTGGGAAGGCCTTCAGTGATTCCTCTGCCCTGCTGACGCACCAGTTGGTCCACACCGGGGAAGGCTGTTCTCCTGCCCCAAGTGCGAGATGGCCTTCAGCAGTTCTTCCCACCTGCTGAGATACCAGTGGGTCCACAATGAGGAGAGGCAGTTCTTCTGCCCCGAGTGCAGGGAGGGCTTTGATCTTTCTTCCGACCTGCTGGCCCACTCGTGGGTCCACATCGGGGAGATGTCGTTCAGTTGCCCTAAGTGCAGGAAGGCCTTCAGCAGTTCCACAACCCTGCTGAGACACTAGTCCATCCACACCGGGGAGAAGCCGTTCTCCTGCCCCGAGTGTGGGAAGGGTTTTACCCACTCCTCCACACTGCTGAAGCACCAGCTGATCCACCCGGGGTGGTGGAGGCGGGAGGTGGTGGCGGAGGGGGGAGGCCGTTCTGCTGCCCTGAGTGCGCCCTGAATTCCTACGCTCTGCTGAAGCACCAGTGTGTCCACACTGGGGTGAGGCCCTTCAGCTCTCCCGAGTGTGCGAAGAGGTTCATATTTTCCTGCAACTTGCGGAAGCACCAGCAGGGGCACCAAAGCTCCCAGCAATCAGAACACACCCGCGACGCTGGCTTGGGTCACCCCCCAGGACTGAACATCCTGCCAGTCCTGACAGTGGGTGCAGTGGGAGAGGAGGTGGGCTGTTTTAGTTTTCTGCTGGACTTCAATTGCCTGCCCTACACCCCACAACCACAACCCCATGGTGGCTCATGGATTGCACTGCTGCCTCATGGCACCAAGAACCCAGCAATAATTCCACCCTTGGGGGTCTGTGTGCAATTTATGGAGGGTAGGAAAATGGATCTGAGTGGGTTACTCTTCGGAGAATCTGTGCAGATGTGTTGGGCTGAAGGACCTGTTTCCACATTGTAGAAGTTCAACCATCCTATGAGCTTTGCTTTCAGTGGACACTGCTGCTCATTGAGCCCGGGACTGCACATTGCCAAATTAAATGATCCAGAGAAACCTAAGACCGTAAGACCATCGGAGCAGAAGTTAGGCCATTCGGCCTGGCGAGTCTACTCTGTAATTCGTTAGTGACAAATGTAGCGCAGATGAGATTAGCTTCAGTGTGAAACAGGCCATTTGTCCCAACAAGTCCACATCGACCCTCGGAAGAGTAACTCATCCAAACACATTTCCCTCTGACGAATGTACCTACCTCTACGGGCAAGTAAGCATGGCAAATCCACAAGACCTGCACATCTTTGGTTTATTAAAGAAAACAGAATCACCCAGAGAAAACCCACGCAGACACTGGGAGAATGCGCAAATTCCTCACAGACAGTCACCCAAGGCTGGAATCAAACCTGGGTCCCTGGCACTATGAGGCTGCAGTGGTAACCACTGAGCCACTACATACTGCACGCCGAAGTAGGCAAGGAGGAGGTTGGGAGAATACAGCAAACCAGGCAGCACCAGGATATGGAGTAGTCAGGGTTTTGGGTATTAACCCTTGTTCAGGACTGAAACGTTGACTTCTCTGTGAGAAACGATTTACGGGAATGTTGCAGGGGTTTGGAGGATTTGAGCTACAGGGAGAGGCTAAATAGGCTGGGACTGTTTTCACTGGATCATCAGAGGCAGAGAAGTGACCTAATAGAGGTTACAAAATCATGACGGGCATGGACAGGGTAATAGACAAGGTCTTTTCCCTGGGATGGGGGAGTCCAGAACTAGAGGGCAGAGGTTTAGGGTAAGAGACAAATATATTAAATGGGCAACTTCTTCATGCAGCGAGTGGTATATATATGAAATGAGCTGCCAGAGTATATGGGTCAGGTGCTGTCAAATTGGACTAGATTAATTTAGGATATCAGGTCAGCATGGACAAGTTGGACCGAAGGGTCAGTTTCCATGCTGTATGTGTCTCTGACGACTGGTAATAATGTAACTTTAAAATAGAGTCCAAGTAACTTTGAATAGTTCAATCTTGTTGAGCTCACCTCCTGAAAAGTTTCAAATGAATCCCTGTTTAAACATGCTGAGTTGGACAAAGTATCCCATCAAGTTCAACACAAACCCAGAGTTGAAGAAGTCAGAAGTCAGAACACCAAGGGGACCAAAACTGAGAGAGATCTAGGGTTGCGGGTTATTAGCACCTAGAAAATGGAGTCGTGGGTAGACAGTGTGGTGAAGAGGGCTTTTGGCATGCTTGCTTTCATTGGTCAGAGCATTGAGCACATGAGTTTGGACGTCTTGTTGCAGCTGTCACACATGCCACACAACAACGAATAGGCGTGGCCCTGCCCCCCTCTGACTGGCTGTCCCTTTGAATATCTGGGGGAAGATTAGACCCACCTGCCTGTGTGTGGCTCATATGTACTTATCCAAATAATTTTAAACATTGTAACATGACCTGCATCCACCACGTTCTCTGACAGTTCATTCCACACACGAACCACCTTCAATGTAAAAAACGTTGCCCCCCTCCGTCCTTTTTAAATCTTCTCCCTCTCATCTTAAAAATATACTCCCAGACTTTGAACTCCCTACCCTTCAGGAAAAGACGCTGGTTATTCACCTTATCTTTGTCCCTCATGACTTCATAAAGCTCCATAACGTCCACCCTCAACCTCCTCCACACCAGTGAAAGAAAGTCCCAGCCTATGCCGTCTATAAATCATTCTGGCAACATCATAGTTAAAAAAGGTGAGCTTTAAGAATTGACTGAAAGGGCAGTGAAGATTCAACCAGCTGACAGTGGATCTGAAATCACATGTAGATCAGATCAGATCAGGTTCGGGAGCAGGAAACCAGATAAGTTTTTACAACAAACCACAACAGTTTCATCATTAGACTCTTAATTCCAGTTTTATATTGAATTCAGATTCCACCATCTGCCGTGGTAGGTTTTGAACCTAGGTCCGCAGGACATTACCTGGGTGAATAGTCTGGTGACAATAAAGTCGGCCATCACCTCCCCTGGACGCATTGGCATATTGTGTTTAGAGGTAACAAAGGAGCAAGAGGTTTCAGCAGCTGCTAAGCTGTTGATATTACACAAGGGAACATCAGCACTCTCAGTAATGGCACACACTGAAGCCAGGACCCTGTTTCAGAGGTAAGGGCTCGGGAACCATAAGAAATAGGAACAGGAAAATGCCATTCAACCCCTTGAGCCTGCTTCTCCATTCAATAGGATTGTGGCTGATCTGACATTCTCCACTTGCACTTTCCTGCCCTTTTCCTATAACTGTTAATCCCCCAACTGATCACGAATCTATTGATCCTAGTTTTAAATGTGACACGAAGGCTGTCAACAGAGTTACTGGGATGGGGGAGTGGGGAGCTCAGGTCGAACTTCGGGACTAAAACAATGGCTTCACACTTCACAATGTTTAACTAAGGGAATGTTTATAGTTTATAGCTAAAACTTCCTGAAGAAGGGCTCATGCCCGAAACGTCGATTCTTCTGCTCCTTGGATGGTGCCTGACCTGCTGCGCTTTTCCAGAAACACATTTTCAGCTCTGATTTCCAGCATCTGAAGTCCTCACTTTCTCCTGAATAATCCCATGGAGTCTCACAGAGTGACACAGATGTACAGCATGGAAACAGACCCTTCGGTCCAACTCGTCCATGCAGCCCAGATATCCTAACCTAATCAAGTCCGATTTGCCAACACTTGGCCCAAATCCCCATAAATATTTCCTATTTTTATACACATCCAGATGCATTTTTAATGCTGTAAATATACAGCCTCCACCCCTTACTCCAGCAGCTCATGCCGTACATGCATCACCCTCTGCGTGAAAAGGTTGCCTCTTAAGTGCATTCTATATATTTCCCCTCCCCTTCCTAAAACTATGCCCTCTAGTTCTGGACTCCCCCATCACAGGGAAAAGAACTTGTCTATTTGCCCTATCCATATCCCTCATGATTTTATAAACCTCTATAAGGTCACCCCTTAGCCTCCGACGCTCCAGAGAAAACAGTGGATTCAGCCTCGCCCTATAGCTCAACCATCCAACCCTGGCAACACCCTTGTAAATCTTTTCTGCACCTTTTCTAGTTTCACAACATCTTTCCGATAGAAAGCAGATCAAAACTACATGCAATATTCCAAACGTGGCCTGACCAATGTTCTGTACAGTGGCAACATGAGGTCCCAACATCTATCCTCGATGCTCTGACCAACAAAGGAAAGCATACCAAACACCTTCTTTACTACCCAATCTGCCTGCGTCTTTACTTTTAAGGAACGATCAACCTGAATTCCAAGGTCTCTTTGTTCAGCAACACTTCCAAGGAACTTCCCATTAAGTGTAAAAGTCCTGCTCTGATTTGTTTTTCCAAAATGCAGCACCTCATATTTATCTATATTAACCTCCATCTGCCACTTCTCAGCCCATTGGCCCATCTGATCAAGGTCCCATTGTAATCTGAGGTAACCTTCTTTGCTGTCCACAACACCTCCAATTTTGGTGTCATCTACAAACTGACTAACTATACTCCTCCGTTTACATACAAATCATTTATATAAATGACAAAAACTAGCGGACCCAGCATCGATCCTTGTGGTACACCATTGGTCACAGGCCTTCAGTCTGAAAAGCAACCCTCCATCACCACCCTCTGTCTTCTGCCTTCTAGCCAGTTCTGTATCCAAATGGCGAGTTGTCACTGCATGCCATGAGATTAAACCTTGCTCACCAGTCTCCCATGAGGAACCTTGATGAATGCCTTCCTGAAGTCCATATAAATCACGTCCATCGCTCTGCCCTCATCAATCCACTTTGTACTTCTTCAAAAAACTCAATCATGTTCGTGAGACATGATTTCCCAAGCATAAAGCCATGTTGACTATCCTTAATCAATTCTTGCCTTTCCAAATACATGTAAATCCTATCTCTCAGGATTCTCTCCAAAAACTTGCCCGTCACGGATATCTGTCTCACTGGTCTATAGTTCCCAGGCTTTTCCTTACCACATTTCTTAAATAGTGGCACCACGTTAGTCACCCTCTAGCCTTCCGGAACCTCACCTGTGACTATTGATGACACAAATATCTCAGTGAGAGGCCCAGCAATCACTTCCCCAGTTTCCCACAGAGTTCTAGGGTACTCCTGATCAGGTCCTTGGGATTTATCCACTTCTATGCATTTCAAGATATCCAGCAATTTCTCATCTGTAATATGGGAATTTTTTCAACATGTCACCATCTACTTTCTCACATTCTATATCTTCCATGCCTTTCTCCACAGTAAACACTGATGCACAAAATCCGTTGAGTATCCCCCCACCCCCCTCCCCGCCCAATCCGATCGACTGCAGCTCCACACAAAGGCTGCCTTGGTGATCTTTGAGGGGCGCTATTCTCTCCCTTGTTATACTTTTGGCCTGAACGTATTTATAAAAAACCCTTTGGGTTATCCTTAACACTATTTGCCAAAGCTATCTCATGTCCCCTTTTATCCCTCATGATTTCTCTCTTAAGTATGCTGTACTGTCTTTATTCTCTCAGGATTCATTCGATCTCTCTGTCGATACCTGACGTATGAATCCTTCGTTATCTTTACCAAAATCTCAATTTCTCTGGTCATCCAGCATGCCCTACACCTACCAGCCTTTCCTTTCACCCTAACAGAAATATTCTGTGTGTGGATTCTTGATATCTCATATTTGAAGGATTCCCATTTTCCAGCAGTCCTTTAACCTGCAAACAACTGCCCCCAATCAGCTTTTGAAAGACCTTGCCTAATACCTGAGTCTTCCTCCAATTTACAACTTCAACTTTTAGATCTGATATATTATTTTGAATCACGATTGTAATGTTAATAGAATTATGGTTGCTGGCCCTTAGGTTTTGCACCCTCGCCAGTATGTACATCCTCATTGTGAATTAGAAAATTTCCTTGTGCACACTTTAAAAATTTCTCTATTTGGCGGATAAGTAAATGGGCAGACGTTTTCGCTTGGGTCAACTCTTCCTTCATTCCCATCAACCCTAACCCCATTCCCACCCCAATAGTCCAACGGCACTTTACCTTGCAACTGCCGAATGTGAGACACTAGCCCATTTACCTGCTCCCTCCTCACTATCCAAGGGCCAAACTTACCTTCCAGGTGAAGCGGTACTTTACCTGCTCTTCCCACAACCCAGTCTACTGCATTTGCTGCTCACAATGTGGCCTCTTCTGCATTGGTGAAAACGAAACATAAACTGGGTAACTGCTGCACAGAACATCTACGTTCTGCCCGCAAAAAGACCCTGAGCTTCCAGTTGCCTGCCAATTCCATACCCCATCCTGTTCCCTGGTCAACATCTCTGTCTCAGGTTTGCTGTAGTGTTCCAGTGAAGCTCAGCACCAGCAGAACGAAGAACACCGAATATTTCACTTCGGGACCATACATCTGTCCGGTCCCAATATCGAATTCAATAATTCTAGGGCCTGAAATCCATAGTATCCTCGTCCCGACCACACACACCAAGACTTGTTATCACGCAGTCTGTCATTGCACACGATGTATTCTGAGCCACGAACAGTCTCCATTCACCCTCCCACACGGATCGTTATCAACTCCCTTTCCTGTCCAACAGTTCTTCCCTCGCTTTGGGCTCTGTCCTGATCTGTCATTTACTGCATCTGCTTTCCTCCCACAATATCTCCTGAATATAAACCGACATTTTCCCAATCACCATCAGTTCTGTGGAAGGGTCACCGGCAACTCCTGTTTTTTTGTTTCTGATATACACCATCCACAGTTCTTTCACCTTTTTATTGAGGTAGAATTGGCAATTGTTTCGCGAGACAGAAGGAGAGGGGGGAGAGACAGAACAGACATGAACTATTGATCTCCGTTGTTACTCATAATGTAAAATCATTGCAGTGCGATCACTTCCCTGAAGTATGAATAGAGGGAAGGAGCCATCCGTGACCGTGTAGCGGAAAGGTAGCGTGTCTGACTCCAGATCGGAAGATGGCGTGTTTGAATCACGTCAGATTCACTGACGTCGTTGTTGGGCTAAATGCTCCTCTCCCCCAGTTCATCACGGGGTTTAAACACAGCCGTCTCCCTCTGGGCAGCCGCTTCGTTCAGTTGGTGACAGCGCGGTGTGAATAACACAATACCAATATTCTTACAACATAATCCAGAGACTCCCGTCTTTATGTTTCAATCTATCAGGAGAGTGACAGCGAGTTCAGATAGAAATGTTTCCCACCAACAGCAAATCCTTTCCTCTCACCAGACACAGTTAAAATTATCTTTATTCAACAGAAGGAGCGGAAACTACAGTCTGACGGCCGCTCTCCACATTAACGGTGAGCCTGAATTTTATCAACGGTGTCAGTAAAATCCAATGGCGGACACTGATTTGGTTCAATCGATTTTTTTTGCCAAGTGTAATTCACCGAGAGGATGCTGCTGTGTGAAACAGCGTGGGGAATTACTGCAGGGCCTCCTGCGAGATGGGACACACCGCAACTGATGTGTTTCACCTTCACCAGTTTATTCCTATCTCGGAGAAGAGAGATTTGATGATGAGGACCATAGCAGCCAGACAGGAAACAGGAGAAGAGCACTCAGACCTTCACAAGCTTGTCACCACAGCTGGGTCATCGTGGCCCGTGTATCAGTATGGGATAGTAATCTGCATCTACTGACTGGAAGCACAGCAAATTGGAGTGCTGGTGGGACTGTCACACAGGAGAAAACGGCTTCGACCTATCAACTGGAGTGGCTCCCAATGCGCAACTCCGCTCACCTCAACTGAATAACTGTAAACAAATTACTCAGTAATTCAAAGGAATACTCGGTTTTGAATCTGCATTGTGTCATGTACCTTCGAGAATGATGTCAAAACAGCTTCGTTGCTGTGATGGATAATCCTGTTGGGCAGAATATATCCGTTGTCAAATTTCCTACATTCTGTTGGTCCAACTCCGATTTCACTCAGAATCACGAAATGTGTGACAGCGCAGACTGAGGCCATGCAGCCCACCTTAGCTCTGCTGGTTCAACACAATATGTAAATAAGTGTCTCATTCTGTCGCCTTCTCCCTGTAAATCTGCACATTGTTACATTGAACATGCCCACCGAATTCCCTTTTGTGTCCATTGAATCTGCCTTTTTGTCACTGTCAGACAGTGACTTACTGACCCCACTCCCTGTGCGAAAACGGTCTTCCTAATGTCACTTTTACTTATTTTCCTGATGACTTTAAATCTCTGCCAAATCGTTCTCGATCCTTTCAGGCCTGGGAGCATTTTCACTGCATTATTTCCTCTGTCTAAAACCCTCATGACGTGGAAAACTTCAATCAGACCAGCTTTCAGCCCTCTGTTCTCCAAAGAGAGCTGCCCCAAACTTTCCAATCTCCCTTCATTGCTGACATTCCTCAGGACGGTACCATTCACGTTAACCTGTTCAGCGCCGTCTGCAATCACTTCACTTCCCCGCTTCCTGAAGTATCACCCTCAGAATTGAGCATAATACAGGTGGAGGATTCATTCAGACTCGCATTGCGCGGGCGAAAAATCTGCAATACTTGTTCTCACTTTCACCACGTGTTTCCCTTCGCCGTGTTCACTGCAATAGCAGCTCTGCGCCGTCCCAAATTCAGGCAGTCCGATCTAAATTAACGAAGCGGCTTTAATTGACAAAATTGATCGGGCATTTTTGGTCATATCAATTTAAGGAATGATGGTTCGCCTGGGATTGGAACCCGGGAACTCTCACACGGCTGCATATGCTCGAAGACCCAAAGCAAGAATCACATCCCAGACTAACGAGCCACCAGCCATGGGTGCAGTCACCTCCTGAAGCAGCTGAGACTTGCTCAGTACGAAATTCATTGTACATTGCTCCCAGAATTGCAAGCAGGGAAGAGTTTCAAGAACATCTGCTTCTCAATCTGTCTCCCTGCTCCCAGGACGCTGCTGTTTGTACTGTCCCCAGGAACTGGGCTCTCTCCACTGGTGGATAATTGAACCATTTTGTTTCTACTAACAAGCTGTGCTGGTGGAAGGCAGAGCCCATTCACTCTTCTGCTCTCTCACACTGTTACGTGAGGCAGGTTAAGTCAGTTACGATCATGCGGAGGAAATGGGCAACTTTGAACTTGATCCAAAGGTCTTGTTAACGGAGAGACAGAAAGATGCTGTGCTGTCGGGACAGAGAGAAACGGACTCCGGAGACTCTTCCCTCAGGTAGATTGATATGAGTGCATTTTTGTGCAGCCTGCTTGGTGTCCAGAATTTGTCCTCACACAGCAATCCTGTAGAAAGTCATTTATTACACGGACGTTCGTTTCTTTACTGCAGGAAATGGACTAAAACAGCAAGTCATGTGTTTCGACTTCACCGGTTCATTGCCATCTGAGATAAGAGTTTTCATACGAGATCAGGCCACAGCGACGGAGAACAGGACAAGACATCTCAGATCTCCACAAGGCTGCCAGCGCAACTGTGTAAATTTGACTTGTGTATCGATATTGAGCTCAGATACCCGAAGTTTTGGGAAGCAAACGACATGGCAAGGAAAAGAACAAAGCGCCGTAAAAGATATTTAGACACTCCGGAAGTCGTTTGAAAGGCAAGATGCTGAACAGAGTGCCACCACCAATGAAAGTCGCTCAAGGAGGCACTGAACGATAAGAAAGGATGGTTACGATCGATCGACCTCTAGGTTACGGGCCCAGCACGCTCCCGCTGCGCCACTCTGCCCCTACACACGGAAGCCTTTGCCACCGGTCCTTTCAGCCTTTCGTCAGGCGCGTGGTATGCACGTTGGAGACTGATGTCAAAGATCTCCACTGCTGTCATCTTATATGGTGTTCCACAGACATATGGAGACTGTGTCAATATAAACTATTTCTAACTACCCTCATTCTCCTTTGATTTCACTCTGAATAGACGCCATGCGGCCCACCTTCGCTCTGCTGGGTCGACACCGAAAGTAAACGTGGGTCTCTATTCGTATTCGTCTCTCTTGCCTTCTCCATGTAATTCTGCACATTGTTACTTTAAACATGATCACCGAATTCCCGTTTGCGTCTAATAAATCTGCCTCTTTGTCAGTGTCAGTTAGGGGTTTACTGACCCCAACCACTCCCTGTATGAAAGCATTCTTCCTAATGTCACTTTTGGTTCTTTTCCTCATGACTTTAAAACTCTGCCGAATCGTTGCCGATCCTTTCAGGCGTGGGAACATTTTGACTCCATTACTTTCTCTGGCTAGACTTTGCATGACTTGAAAAGCTTCAATCGTGTCAGATTTCAAACTTCTGTACTCCGAAGAGAGCTGTCCCAAATTTCCAATCGACCCTCATCGCTGACATCCCTCAAACACCGCACCACTCACGTCAACCTATTCAACGCGATCTCCAAACATTTCACTTCCCTGTTTTCTGCCTCATTCGTATTCCTGGCAGCCAAACCTCGTTTCACGAAGGTGCTTTTTGAGAAAATTAATGGGGCATTTTTGCACAAATCAAGTTAAGAGACGCAGCCTGTTTTGGGAGTTGAATCTAGGACTGCGCACAAGTCTGTACAGTTAAAGACTCTCCCTGAGAATCATGCCCCTAGACCAACAAGCCAAAGAGCGGCTATTTCCCCACCACACACCTCTTGAGCCATCTGAGACTTGCTTAGTGTGAAATACATTTGACATTTCTCTAAGAATTGCAAGTGACGAAGAGTTTCCAGAACAGCTGCTTCTCATTCTGTCTCCCTGCTGCTGTTTGTCCCGTCCCCAGGAACCGGGCTCCCTCCACTGTTTCGAAACTTTTCTCTGACACCCGAGTGGCCAGTGACAAGCATTGCCCTCCTCAACATAGGATACAGAGAACAGGAGACCCCTCAGAGGTTGTCACCTCAACTGTGCACATTGGGCCAGTATATCATTGTGAAATATTTATGTCGAAGCTTTTTTGGGAAGCAGATGTGAAGGCAAGGTGCAGAACAGAGCGCTGTTATACGGGAAAGCTGCTAAAGATGACGTTGAATGAATAGGAGAGAATGGTCTCTCGTTTGGGTTATGATCCCAATAAGCACGCGTTGTGCCATTCTCCTGCATTGCTCGGCTGTATTTCCAGAGAAGTATTTAGCTTTTCATCTGGTGTGTGTCAGGCACGTTTGAGAATTACGTCAAAAGATCTTCTCTGCTGTCGTGTCATATGCTGTTGTGCCGACATATCGTCGATGTGCAAAAACAAACTCTGTCTAAATTCCCACATTCTGTTTTTCGAACTGTGATTTCGCTCAGAATCACTAATTTTCAAAACTCGCAATATTCAAACTTTAACAAAGTGCTCATAGAAATGATTAGTGAACACCTGGAAGAAATTCTTCCAAACTTACCTGGGGAATTTCGCTTTGAGGGGTCTTGAACTTTAAGTGGAAGGAAGGGAAGTTTGCCTCGAGGCTGTTTAATGTGGAGATGTGTTCTCCATGTAAACTGGTCGTAGTTGACCATCCCAGTGCTTCCCGATGCAGGGTTGCTTGACCCTCCAGGGAGGTTTACTTGGAGCAACTGGAGTGAATCCAGAGATGGAGCAGATTCTGTAAAGGTGCTCAAATACTTTCTATCTCCCTTTTAGGTATTTTCCTTGTGTATTCCCTCAGTTTGTCACATATGCAGTTTGCACCCTGGAAAATGATTGCTTTTTTCCTCATGTTCACAATTAAAAGTGTAGTTTCACATGGAACTGAGCCGCATTGAAAGGATTGTCACATTGATATATATATGTACACGTATTTAGTTTAAGATTAGATTAGATTTGAATGAAGTTTTCCTCTAAACACACCTGAGCCTATCTGGCTGCATGAGGGATTTCAGGTTGCTGTGTGCTGGGTATTATGTGATCAGCAGGCATCTGGCAAACTACAGGAACTGTCACCTATGTAATCTTCGTTTCAGTGTACTGACAATGATCACTTATTTTGTGACTTTTTTTTGCAGGAAGACGTGCCGAAAGAAATCTGAAAACAAATGATACATCAACTTCTGACAGAGCCACTTGATTCATTGGGACTTGAATATCAGCAGCCATTCCAATTAAGAAGACATGGTTGCTTTTGTTTGCTTGAGAGATTTTGGACACTGGTGTGGCAGGAAGAATACTGAGACACAGAGTGAGGGAGATTCAGTGCGCTGACAGTGAAAAGTGCTTCATACCATTTACTCAGCTTTGGGGAATCAAAGTCTCATCCCTGACGGTGGGGATAGACTATGTCCCCGTTCTGATTGTAATTTCAAACCCAGACCAACACATGGAAAGCTCCCCCAATGGGGAAACTGTGGAAATGTGGGGACTGAGGGAAAGGATTCCCTTCCCCATCCGTGTTGGAAACCCACAGACGTATTCACAGCGGGGAGAGGCCATTCACCTGCTCGGTGTGCAGGAAGGGTTTCAGTCGGATCAGCCATCTGGAGACGCACCAGTGTATCCACAAGTGAGAGAAGCCATTCACGTGCCCCATGTACGGGAGGGGGTTCACTCAGTCAGCTGCACTGCTGACCCACCAGTGGGTCCACACCGGAGAGAGGCCGTTCACCTGCTGTCAGTTCCAAAAGGGCTTCACCTGCTCCTCCCACCTGTGGAGGCACCAGCGCGTTCACGTGCCATTGCAGGGGGATGGAAGGAGCAATGGCCGAGCGCCGCTAACAACCCAGCTCTGGGGACTCTCAGGTTCGAATCCGGTCGCGGCAGATGGCAGAATTGGGATTCGGTCAGTAATCTGGACTTCAGAATCTAAGGATGAAACTGTTTTTAGAGGGCAAAAACCCATCTGATTCAGTCATGTCCTTTTCAGTGATGGAAACTGCCGTTGCGCGAAAGGATTCACTCAGTCGTCCCAGCTGCATGCTTTACCCGGCTGTACGAAGGATCCAGTAACAAAGGGACAACTCAACGAACCAATAATAAAGAAAGTGTGGTGGGGGCAGGTGGGGGGTGAGTGTGCGCACTTTGAGCTTGAGGTGCTTTTTTTTAAAAAAAGCTACTTTTTGTACGCCTTGTGATGTGGAGATCTGAAGCTGTAACAAAGTTGGGTCGCAGTAAAGGTTACCTGAACTTACTGCCAGGCTTTAACTATTTCAGAATCCTGAAGAGGAGTTGTTGGACTCGAAATTTTAACTCTGCTTTCTCTCCACAGATGCTTCCAGTCCTGCTGAGTTTTTCCAGTGTTCTCAGTTTTTGTTTCAGATATCCAGCATCCACAGTTCTTTGTCTTATTTATCAAATTCAATTCTAGCCCTTCACAAGTGTCTGGAACTTCATCTCCCTGATCTACAAACTGTTCACTTACCCTAGAAATGACCGCTACCTCCTTATCAAAGTAGACCCCTTTGTTGCAAAATGATTGTTCAATTCTGTGACCAAAATTATTGCATTCGTAATTACTTACACCAGGGACTCTCAATATCTCAGGCCAGAGCACAGCTAGATTATTTCAGACAGTACATTTCTGTGATTTGATGCAATTCCCTATTCCTTACTTTGCCAGCGTGTTGCTGGGAATGGAGGGTTTGAATTAAGAAGAAGCTGGGACATTTTTCCAACAGAGCCGAGCAAGTTGACAGATAACTTTATCGAGATTTTTAAAAACAGGAGAGGTATAGATAAGGTGTCATTTCCAGGAGGCTCAGAATATTTTGTTGCTCCAGAAGGTGTAAAAGGGGGTCAAAGCTTCAACAGAAATCGAGCAGAGCTGAGAACAGACAACATTTAACTCTGTGGGAACAGGGAGATCAGAGGACAGGGAAATGAGGACCTGAAATCCGAGCTGACACCAGACTACCATGTTATCAGTGCTTTGATTAGCAGTGCCCACCCTCTACCTTTACTGAGCCTCTCACTCGACTTGAATGCCACATCTCCCCTCGATATTCTGGATCCAATCCTTGTCATTCTGAAGCCATATCTCTGTAAGGAGTCTCAGATCATAATTATTCTCTTCAATGTGTGCAGTCAATTAATTCGCTTTTTTTACAATGCAGCTTTTAGTTTTATTTTTTGTGATGGTGAGAATCCAGTTTTGATTGCTAGTACATTTATTCTCCTTGTCCCTTTCTCTCATTCTCTGGTGTTTGGTTTCCACATCACTACATTGCTCACTGCTCTTGATTTCGATTGGCTATGCTAAATTGCCTAGTGTCCAGGGATGTGCAGGTTAGGTGGGTTGACCATGGGAAACGCAGGGTTATCGTTTCAAAGTAATAGAAGGAGTAGGCCATTTGGCCCATCGACCCTGCTCCGCCATTCATTACAATCATGGCGGATCGATCAATAGTCTCAGCTCCTCCTAATTGCATTATCCCAACTTCCCTTAATTCCCTTACCACGCAAAAAAAAACCCATCCAACAGTGTCTTAATGAAGCTGCCTCGACTGCTTCTTTGAGCACAGAATTCCATTAATTTACCATTAACCGCATAGGTCCTGCCCTGAGTTGCCTCATCAAAATGCAACAGCTCATATTTGTCGAAATTAAACTCCATCCACTACTCCTTGGCCCATTGGCTCATCTGATCAATTATAATTTATATTAAACTTTCTTTCCAACCTTACTCCCTAAAAGCTGAAAATCTCCATCCCACACTCTCACCCTCCATTCTCACTTTGTTGAGTCTAATCACGGATGTCCTCATCCTGAAGGGTTTGATTCATGCTGATTAACAGGCCCACATTCAAGGGAGATCTAACTGAAACGTACAGAACATTGAACGGCCTGGATAGAGTGGACATTGGGAAGATGTTTTCATTGGGAGGAGAGACTAATACCCATGGGCATAGCCTTAGCATAAAGGGAGAATGGAGATTAGGAGAAACTTCTTTAGCCAGAGAGTGGTGAATCTATGGAATTCATTGTCACAGAAAACTGTGGAGGCCAGGTCACTGCGTATGTTGAACATTGAGGTAGAGATGTACAGCATAGAAACAGACTGTTTGGTCCAACTTGTCCATGCTGACCAACTATCACAACCCAATCTAGTCCCACCTGACAGCACACGGCCCCATATCCCTCCAAACCCTTCCTATTCATACACCTACCCAAATGCCTTTTAAATGTTGCAATCGTACTAGCCTTCAACACTTCCTCTGGCAGATCATTCAATAAACGTACCATTCTCTGCGTCAAAAAGTTGCCCCTCAGATCTCTTTTGTATCTTTCCCCTCTAACGAGAAACCCATGCCCTCTCCTTCTGGACACCCCCACCCCAGGAAACGACTTTGTTTATTAATCCTATCCATGCCCCTCATGATTTTATACACGTACAGTTACGACGTTCAAAAGACATTTGGATAAGTACATGAATACGAAAGGTTGGAAGGGTTATGGGCCAAACACTGGTAGGTGGGACGAGTTTAGTTTGAGAACATACTCAGCATGGACTCGTTGGATGAAGGGTCTGTTCAGTACTGTCTGACTCTGTGACTGATCTGTACTGGTCTTAAAAGCATTTTCTTACCTCCCCCGATAAGCATCCACTTCTTTGGTGTTCAAAACTCAGATGAACTTAGCCTTGAATATGTTCAATGACCCCACTTCTGAACTCAATTCCTCTTGGTAATATACCACTTGCCTTGCTCATTGCCTGCTGCATCTGCCCGACAGCTGGCATTGACTGGTGTGGAGGGACTCTGAGACCCCTTAGCACATCCATACATCATTCCTGATGAAGGACTTGTGCCCGAAACGTTCCCTGTCCTGTTCCTCAGATGCTGCCTGACCTGTTGTGCTTTTCCAGTGCCACATTTTTCGACTTTCACCTCTAGTCCTCACTTTCTCCACATTCCAATATATAATCATTTTAACAATGCACTGCTTTTTTTTAAACAGCAAAGGCTATAACTTCACATTGCGGAACTGCACTTGCCATGTGTTTGCCAATTGAGACACAGACCTGGACCAACTTCGGGAAGAGGCAAAAGACTGAGTTCTGAACAAAAACCGTAGCACACTCAAAACGTCGGCTCTGTTTCCCTTTCCACGGATGCTGCTCGACCCGTTGGCTTTCTGCAGTATTCGCTGTGTTTGTTCGACACAAATGCTGCTTTCCATGAAAGAACTTCAATCCCTGTCCTCTGGTAACTGACCCTAGTCAGTGGCAATAGGTTCTTCTGATCATTAACCTGCCCATTCACACCACGTCTTCTCCCATCATTGCCAACAGCCCCTGGAAATCTCCAGTTAACCTTCTTTGCTCCAAAGAGAACATTCCCAAACTTGGGATTGGAAATTGCTCATCCCTGGACATGATGCAAATGTTACAATGGGGAAGAGGTTTTGTCAAAATATCGTCAGTTAGCAGGTGGAAAAATGTTCAGGAAGTAAAACACAAATCCCAGTCTCCAGCTTTGTGAATCTTTCGAAACTCTTTGGGAAGTGGAATTAGAGGAGAATGAAGGATGAACTGACGGACTGAGCAGAGACAGTCCAGACACCATCCCCTTGTTTAAGAGGCTGATTGACTCTGATATTCTCGGGACCTGAACTGACCCGAGACATTGAAAGAATTCTCTGCACATCAGGAATTCAAACCCCTTCTCGGCTCGGCGCCAATGAGAAAATTCAGGAAGAGGCAAAACACTGAAAGGCTCGGAGGGCGATGGCCCCGGTGGTGGAGAGCTCGTTCCTCGTGACATGGATGTACCTGCAGATGGTGGGATCAGGCTGTCCCCATGTCTCCAGAATGAATGTCCAAGGCTTTATTATGGAAAGTAAAACTGATAGAAGACAATGGTAATTTTGGGCGGGGCGGGTTGAATTATGAATTTATTAGTAGGTTCCTCAAAGACACTGTGCAAGCAGCTCTTGCACCTGTCTCTGTGGCGCAATTGGTCAGCGCGTTCGGCTGTTAACCGAAAGGTTGGTGGTTCGAGACCACCCAGGGACGGCATGTTCCTTGTTCTCGCTCCTACCGCTTTCTTGCCTGCGAAAGTGCACGTTTTTAATGGTGTCAGGAAAATGTTTCCCAAACGGAAATCTATTCCACTGAGGCAGCACAAAGGGGTTTCTGAATTGATTGAATTTCTAACATAAATGACTGCGGATGCTGAGAATTCGAGACAGAAAGCGAAACTGCTGGAGAAACACAGCAGTTTTGGCTGGACCTGGATGAGGAAAAAAACGAGTTCTGAAATGTTGTCTCTGATTCTCTTTCCACAGATGCTGCCTGACCTGCAATTTCTGTTTTTGTTTTTAACTGAACGTCCATTTCATCTACCGGGATGAAACACGCAGACTCGCCATTTGCAGATATTTAACCCTTTCGAAACCTGTGAAGTGATTGAATTCAAACAAACTCTGCAAGGATTCACTTTTTCTCAGCTCCACAGGCAGAGAGTCCTGGGAAATGAAGCTGTCAGTGTGGTTCTGTATTGGTGGGCCGAGTGGTGAATGCGATGGACATGAAATCCATTGCGGTTTCCCCACGCAGGTGTGAACCCTGCCGACTACAGTTGAGAAACGACGTCAAAAAGAAAGGGAGATTGCTCCACGGTTTTTTTAAAGATGCAAATCATTGGAGGGGTTGAAGTATTTCAGTTACACTGGGACTGCTCGGGAATCTGTAGCCCACTGCCTGTCAGGGTGGAACAAGCAGATACCCACAGAGCTGCTATTGAGGCAATGAGCCAAGAGTTTGGAAATGAGATCGAACAGTGAGGGGCGTGAAGTCGTGATCGAAGTTAAGCAGGCACCTGAGGACAAAGGTGTTTTATTTGCCAGTGAAAGATATTGCTTCACAAAGTTGGGATTATGGAAGGGAAGCAGTGACGGTGATTATCTTTGGCTGTTCCTCTTGTGAATGTTCCCATTGCTGCGCATGTCCGTGTTAACGTCAGAACTCTGCAGCACGGCGGCGTCAGGTCCGCACAGTGCCGGGGGCGCAATGGATGACGCATCTGACTCCACCTACCTGTTTGAAATGCAGCTCGCAGCTTCTTCACATACCCCAATTAATCTTTCTCATTGTCCTGAAGCTGGCATACGGTTTGAATTCCTGATCTGCGGGAATGAGACTCTTTTCACTGTGTCGCGTCAGTAAGTGTCCCTGAGAACATCAGAGTCAAGTCACCGCGCTGTCAGAGGAGGGGAAGCTGAAAAAGTCCCACACGCTGCTCATGGGCACATTTCACTTTCCCCAACTCACCGCCCCAACACTGCGGCTCTTGGGAGTGGAAAGGGAACAAACTCCAAAACCCAGTCTCAGCTTTATAAATCTTCAGGAAATAAGAAAACTGTACATCCCTTCGGGTCTTCCATCCTGGGCTGACAGCGTTGATTTTAAATGGCTGTCCAGTCAGTGCCGATTCGTTTTGGCTAAAAAAAATCTTCCTTTTCTCATCATAGCATTTCTTGCTACAGAGAACTGTGCGGCAGAGTTCATGTATATATTTCCTTGTATGGTATTTTGTAAATAACATTCGTTTGCTGCTTGTTTGTATCGGGTATTTCAGGTTCATTAGACGCTGTTTAAGTGTGTTGGGCGGTTTGTGGGCTACCATGATGCTGAGAGGGTTGAGTTGTCTGGACATCATTTCCCAGATGTCTTTAATGTAAAGTAATGTGGCTAGGGTTTCTGCAGACGTTGTGTCTGCTTGTGTCAGTTTGTTGATGTGAAATCGGCACACTGGGTTTATTGGGTAGGCAAAAGTGAGGACTGCAGATGCTGGAAACCAGAGTTTAGATCAGAGTGGTGCTGGAAAAGCACAGCAGGTCAGACAGCTTCCGAGGAGCAGGAAAGTCGATGTTTCGGGCAAAAGCCCTTCATCAGGAATAGAGGCAGGACACCTCCAGGGTGGAGAGATAAATTGGGGGTGGGGTGTGCTGGGCCGAAGGTAGCAAAAAGTACAATAGGAGAATGGGGGAGGGGTTGGAGGTGACAGATCAGAGAGGAGGGTGGAGCGGATAGGTGGGGAGGGAGATTGGCAGGGAGGACAGGTCATGAGGACAGCGCTTCGCTGGAAGGTTGGAACTGAGGTTAGGTGGGGGGAGGGGAAATGAGGAAACTGGTGCAGACCACATCGATGTCCTGGGGTTGAATGTATCCGAGGCAGAAGTTTGGACGTTCTTCCTCCAGGCATCGGGTGGGGAGGGAGGGGCGATGGAGGAGGCCCAGGACATGCATGTCCCTGGCAGAGTGGGAAGGGGAGGTTGAAATGTTGGGCCACAGGGCGCTGGGGTTGATTGTTGCGGGTGTCCTGGAGATGTTCCCTCAAACGCTGTGACTTGACTCTGCGGCGGGGCTCCAGTCTCCCCAATGTAGAAGAGACCGCATCGGGAGCAATGGATACACGAAATGACATTGGTGTTAGCCTTCCAACTTCATGACCCGGGTTCGCCTTCCGGGCAGGAAAGCAATTTTCAGGAGAGCTGTCAAACTTTGCCCATGTCTCCCTGGTGGTCTAGTGGTTAGGATTCGGCGCTTTCACCGCTGCGGCCCGGGTTCAATTCCCGGTCAGGGAAGCAATTTTCAGTGTGTTGCTTGGCTATCCATTCTACTTAAAAGCGCTGTGCAGTTACTGGGTGCTGCACTGCGTTGTGTTTCGTTGACATAGTGCCCTCGTTCAGATTTGTTTGTATGTGTAGGGATGATTACTTCTGCAGCTAATTACTTGGTTCGCGTGCGCTGTTTTCCTGTAGAGGCTGTTTTGAATTTATCATTGATTGTTCGGTCTGCCAGAGGAGAGAGCCCGGTGTCTGGGGAAGGGATAAACAGCAGCAGGGAGACAGAATGAGAAGCAGCTGTTCTAAAAACTCTCTGCCGCTTGCAATTCTTAGAGCAGTGTCAAATGTATTTCACACTGAACATGTCACAGTTAGTTCAAGAGGTGTGGCGGGTGGGTGCATGCCCGCTTTCTGGCTCGTTGGTCTCGGGGTATAAATCTCGCTTTGGGTCTTCTACTGCGCAGACTTGCCAGAGATGCGGTGTTTGAGGAATGTCAGCAATGAAGCTAGATTGGAAAATTGGGACAGCTCTACACGGAGAATGGACGCTTTGCTAGTCATGAGGGACCTAGAAACAGAGAATAATGTTGTGAAAATGCTCCCACGTCTGAAAGGATCCACAATGATTCTGCAGAGTTTTAAAGTCACGAAGAAAAGAAGTAAAAGTGACATTAGGAAGAACGTTTCCATACAGGGAATCGTTAATGTCAGTAAATCCCTGCCTGACAGTGACAAAGAGGAAGATTCATTGGACACAGAAGGGAATTCGGTGGTCATGTTCAGGTGTGCAGATTTACACAGGAAAGGCAATAGAATGATACGAATTGAGACACACGTTTACTTACGGCGAATAACCAGCAGAGCGAAGGTGAGCCGCATGGCCTCCCTCTGCGCTGTGACACGTTGTGGTTCAGAGTGAAATCACAGTTCGACCAACAGATTGTGGGAATTTAGAACAACGTTTATATTTAGACAGCCTCTATGTGTCTGCACAACAGCATATTACACAACAGCAGTAGAGGTCTTTGACATCAGTCTCAAACGTGCCTGCCACACGCCAGACGAAAAGTTGAAGGGATCTGTGCAAAACACTCCGTGCGGGAAAGTAGAGTGGGTTCATGTCACTCGATCGAAACTATCGTCTGCTATTGCTTCGCTTTGTAACGGTACTCTGTTCTGTATCTTGCCTTTGCCTCTGCTTCCCAACTCTTCGAGGACCTGAACTGAATATGTCACTAAACACTGGCCCAATTTGCACAACTGAGGGGAAGTGCTTGTGGAGATTTGAGTTGTTTCCCGACAGTCTGCTCTGAACTGAATCCTAACACCTCTTCTCTGAAATCGGAATGAGCTGGTGAAGTTGAAACAATTCGAATTCGAATCCCTACCGTGTGGAAACAGGCCCTCCTCTTCAAGAAGTCTGTATCAACCCTCCGAAGAGTAACCCGCCCAGACCCTACATTTCCTTCTGACTGATGCGCCGATCCGGATCTCTGGGCATGGTCAATCCATCTAACCTGCATATCTTTCGACTGTGGAAGGAAACAGGAGCAGGAAACCCACGCAGAGATTGAACAAACTACACTCGAACAAACTGCACACGGGTAGGATCGAATTCAGGTACCGTTATGAGACAGCAGTGTTAACCACTGAACCAGAAAGCCACATTATTTGCAGTCGTATTCATTCCCTGCAATAATTCCCCACTCCGGTTCAGACGTGAATGACAGGACGATCAGCATTTCGAAAGCAGCATCACCACACAGTCACAGTTCCCATGATGAGGACACATATCAACGATTGGGAATCATCTCGGAGAGATACAAGTGACAGAGAGTCACATGGAAATGATGGACTGAACGGCTTCAGGCTGCGGCGGAATGACGTCACGCGTTGATGCCGTCCCTCTCCCTGTCTCTGGGACAGAGCGGCTGAGGGAGAAACAATGGCTCATTTTCAACTTCATCTGGGACAGTTGGGGCTCAGATATTCACTGCTGCCCGTTCGCAGCAAAGAAACAGACGCCCGTGTTAGAAAGGTCTTTCTGCAGGATTGCTGTGTGAAGACGAATTCTGAACACCGAGCAGGCTGCACACAAATACACTCATATGAATTTACCTGAGGGAACAGTTTCTGGTGTCCATTTCTCTCTGTCCCGCCATCACAGCATCTTTCTGTTTCTTTGATTACAGACCTTTGTAATGTATTTAAAACTTGCCAATTTCCTACGCATTAGTGTAACTGACGTCTCCCATCCAAAGTGATAGAGAGAGATCAGAAGAGCGGATGGGCTCTGCCCTCCCCAGAACAGTTTGCAAGTAGAAACAAAATGGTTTAGTTATCCGTCAGTGGAGAGAGTCCGGTTCCTGGGAACGGGACAAACAGCAGCGTCCTGGGCGCAGGGAGACAGAATGAGAAGCAAATGTTGTGGAATCTCTTTGCTGTTTGCATTTCTTGGAGCAATGTCAAATGTATTTCACACTGAGCAAGTCTCAACTGCTTCGGGGAGGGCGCTTGGGGTGTCAGGGGTCAGGGCAGAGACGGAATTCAACGGCCATTGGCTCGCTGGCCGAGCAGTGCGAATTTCGCTTTGGGTCTTCAGCTACACGCTCGGGCGAGAGATGCTGGGTTGGAATCCCGAACGAGCCCTCATTTCTTAAATTGCCTTGTGCAAAATTTCTCAATGAAACGAGATCAGACTGTCTGAAGGAAGGATGGGGCAGAGCTCCAATTGCAGTGAGCTATGTGAAGGGATCATTTGTGAAAAGTGGAGTCAAGAATTGTAGATTGTTCGCCCGCGCAATCCGAATCATCCAGCTGCATTACTGTTCAGTTCTGAGTGCGAAATTTCAGGAAGCGGGAAGTGAAGTGATTGGAGACAGTGCTGAACAGGTTGAAGTGAATGGTGCCGTGCATGAGGAATGACAGCAGTGAAGGTAGATTGGAAAGTTGGGAGCTTTTGTTGAACGGAAGGCTGAACGTTGGCCTGATTGAAGTTTTCCAAGTCATCAGGGGTCTAGACAGAGGAAGTAATGAAGTAAAAATGCTCCCATGAATGAAAGGATCGAGAACCTTTTGGCAGAGATTTAAAGTCATTAGGAAAAGTAAAAGTGACATTAGGAAGAATGTTTTCGCACAGGGATTAGGGTCAGTAAATCCCTGTTTGACAGTGACAAAGAGGCAGATTCAATGGACACAAAAGGGAATTCAATGGTCATGTTCAATGTAACAATGTGCAGATTTACAGGGAGAGGGCGACAGAATGATACACACAGAGACACTTATTTATATATTGTCTCGAGCCAGCAGAGCTAAGTTGGGCTGCACGGCCTCAGTCTGCGCTGTCACGCATTTTGTGATTTTGAGTAAAATCGGAGTTGGACCAACAGCATGTGGGAAATTTGACAACGGATATATTCTGCTCAACAGGATACTCCATCACAGCAATGAAGGTGTTTTGACATCATTCTCGAAGGTACATGCCACAATGCAGATTCAAAACGGAGTATTCCTTTGAATCACTGAGTAATTTGTTTACAGTTATTCAGTGAAGGTGAGCAGAGTTGCGCATTGGGAGCTGCTCCAGCTTATAGGTCAAAGCCGTTTTATCCTGTGTGATAGTCCCACCAGCACTCCAATTTGTTGTGCTTCCAGTCAGTAGATGCAAATAAATGTCCCATTCTGATACACAGGCCACGGTGACCCAGCTGTGGTGACAAGCCTGTGAATGGCTGAGTGCTCTTCTCCTGTTCTCTGTCTGGCTGCTATGATCCGAATCATAAAACCTCTTTTCTCCGAGATAGGAATAAACTGGTGAAGGTGAAACACATCAGTTGTGGTGTGTTCCATGCGCAGGAGGCCCTGCAGTAATTCCCCACGCTGTTTCACACAGCAGCATCCTCTCGGTGAATTACGCTTGGCAAAAAAAACGATTGAACCAAATCAATGTCCGCCACTGGATTTTACTGACACCGTTTATAAAATTCAGGCTCACCGTTAATGTGGAGAGGGGCCGTCAGACTGTAGTTTCCGCTCCTTCTGGTAAATAAAGATAATTTTAACTGTGTCCAGTGAGAGGAAAGAATTTGCTGTTGGTGGGAAATATTTCTATCTGAACTCGCTGTCACTCTCCTGATATATTGAAACATAAAGCTGGGAGTCTCTAGATTATATTGTAAAAATATCGGAATAATGTTATTCATATCCGTGCTGTCACCAACCGAACGAAGTGGCTGCCCACAGGGAGGCGGCAGTGTTTAAATCCCCTGATAGAACAGTTCATGTTTTACTTCTCATACTGGGGAAAGCTGAGCATTTACCCAAACAACGGGCGCAGCACCTCCCTGACACAGTATCCACAAATCAAACTGACAGCAAAGCTTCATGTGTGATCGAAAGTGCCCGGGAAGCAGACTTGGCTCAACACATACCCGCGAGCATACTCCTTTTTTGGGATATAGTTGACTGCAGTGAGCTTGGTGTGATTTGAACACATAAATGTTGGAGCTTGAATCAAATACGCTACCGTTGCGCCACAAGCCTACAGAAAGCGATGCGTTTCTATTCATGGTTAAGAGAACTGATTGCACTGCAATGATTTTACGTTATGAGGAACAACGGAGATCAACAGTTCATGTCTGTTCTGTCTCTCCCCCCTCTCCCTCTGTCTATCGAAACAATTTCCAACTCTCTCTCAATAAAAAAACTGAAAGAATTGCGGATGCTGCATATCAGAAACAAAAAAACAGGAGTTGCCGGTGACCCTTCCATAGAACTGATGGTGATTGAGAAATTATCGGTTTATATGCGAAAAATATTGTGGGAGGAAGGAGGATGCAGTAAATGATAGATCAGGACATAGCCCTAAACGAGGGAAGAATTTTTGGACAGGAAAGGGAGTTGATAACAATCTGCATGGGAGGGTGAACAACAGTAAATGGAGACTGTCCATCGCTCAGAATAGGTAGTGTGTAATGACAGACTATGTGATAACAAGGCTTGGTGTGTGTGGAAGGGACGAGGATACTATGGACTTCAGGCCCTAGATTTATTGAATTCGATGTTGGGACCGAAAGGATGTATGGTCCCCAAGTGCAATATTTGGTGCTCTTCGTTCTGCTGGTGCTGAGCTTCGCTGGAACACTACAGCAAACCTGAGACAGAGATGTTGGCCAGGGAACAGAGTGGGGTGTGGAATTGGCAGGCAACTGGAAGCTCAAGTTCTTTTTGCGGGCAGGACGTAGATGTTCTGTGCAGCAGTCACCCAGTTTACGCTTCATTTCCCTAATGTAGATGAGAGCACATTGTGAGCAACAAATGCAGTGGACTGGGTTGTGGGAAGTGCAGGTAAAGTGCTGCTTCACCTGGAAGGTATGTTTGGGCCTTCGCATAGTGAGGAGGGTGCAGGTAGATGGGCTGGTGTTACACATACGACAGTTTCAGGGGAAAGTGCCTTGGGACGATTGGGGTGGGAATGGGAATGGGAATGAAGGAAGTCAACCAGTAGGGTTGATGGGAATGAAGGAAGAGTGAACCCAAGGTATAACTCCTGCCCATTTACTTATCTGTCAAATAGAGAAATTTGTTAAGTGTGTACAAGGAAATTTTCTCAATAACAATCTAGATGTACATACTGGGGAGAGTGCAAAACCTAAGGGCCAGCAACCATAATTCTATTAACATTAGAATAGTGATTGAAAATAAAATATCAGTTCTAAAAGTTCAAGTTCTAAATTGGAGGAAAACTCAGGTATTCGGCAAGATCTTTCAAAAGCTGATTGGGGGCAGTTGTTCGCAGGTTAAAGGACTGCTGGAAAATGGGAGGCCTTCAAATATGAGATAACAAGAGTCCAGACACAGTATACTCCTGTTAGGGTGAAAGGAAATTTTGGAATTTTTGGTTTTGGAATATAACATCGTATGTTCTTAGTCTTACGATGTTATACTCCGCAATAACCTGATGAAGGAGCAGGGCTCCGAAAGCTAGTGCTTGCAAATAAGTCTGTTGGACTATCACCAGGTGCTTTGTGATTTTTTAACTGAAAAGTTAGTAACAAATTCCTGCACACTGAGCATGCTCCGCGGTGTCAGCAAAGCACTGTGCATGACCGCCAGTGTTAGCAAGCACTGCGCATGACCGCCAGTGTCAGCAAGCACTGCGTATACTCTTGGGAGCGTGCGAGCTCCTTTCCATGGAGCAGTGTGGAACCTTGGAGGACCAGAAGGAGTCTGGTCCTCCTGCCAATCAGAGCCGGCCATTGTCGAAATGTGGAGATTGGACCGTGAGCTCTGAAGCTGCAGCTGCTCTTTTCTCTCTGCATAAGATTAAACGTCATCCCAGACTGTAACTTTCTTCGTCTGTCTAACATTTGTGAGGACAACAGTGTTTTTCTTTCCACTTTTTCATTCTGGGGTTCAATTGTTGACTTGCAGCAATTGAAAGGAAAGAGTGAACCGAGGGAGGTGCCAGACTCTGGAAAAGTTGATCCCGGTCTGTGTGTCAACTTGGAAACACATGGCAAATGCAGTACCACAGTGTGAAGTTATAGCCTTTGCAGTGTAAAAAGAAAGCAGAAAGGAGATGCATGGTTGAAATGGTGCTATGTTGAGATGTGGCGAACGTTAGATGCTGGAGATCAGAGTTGAATATTGTTGTGCTGGAAAACCACAGTAGGCCAGGGAGCAACTGAGGAGGAGGATGAGGAGAGTCGACGTAACGGGCACGAGCCCTTCACCAGGAGTGATGTGTGGACAGACAAATGGTCGTCAGCGTCCTTCAACACCAGCCAATGCCAGTTGTCAGAAAGGTGCAGCAAGCAATGAGCAAAGCAAGTGGTATATCAGCAAGAGGAATTGAGTTCAGAAGTGGGGATGTCTTTCTGCAGTCAGGTCCGCTATTGAATGTATTCAAGGCTGAGCTTACGTGACTTTGAAGAACAAAGAAGTTATGGGAAAAGGTAAGAAAATGGTTTTGAGACCAGTACAGAACAGTTACAGAGTCATACAGCACAGAAACAGACCATTCAGTCGAACTAGTCCATGCTGACTGTGTTCTGAAACTAAACTGGTCCCACCTGCCAGTGTTTGGCCCATATCCCTCCGACCCTTTCCTATTCATGTACTTATCCAAATGTCTTTTAAACATTGTAACTGTACCTGCATCCAGCAACTCCTCTGGACATTGATTCCTCACATGAACTACTCTTTATCTTCTAAAAAAAGGTGCCCCTTATGTCTTTTTAAAATATTTCTTTCTTCATCTTCGAAATTTGCTCCCTAATCTTGAACACCCACACTAGGGAAAGAATACCTACTTTTCACCTCATCTACACCCCTCATGATTTTATAATCCTCTCTGAGGTCACCTCTCAACCTCCGATGCTCCAGTGAAAAACAGAACTGTGTGGCAGAGTTCATGTATATATTGCCTTGTATGGTATTTTGTAAATAACATTCGTTTGCTGGTTGTTTGTATAGGGTATTTCAGGTTCATTAGACGCTGTTTAAGTGTGTTGGTAGGTTTATGGGCTACCATGATGTTGAGAGGGTTGAGTTGTCTGGACATCATTTCACAGATGTCGTTAATGTAAAGTAATGTGGCTAGGGTTTCTGCAGACGTTGTGTCTGCTTGTGGCAGTTTGTCGATATGAAACCGACACCCTGGGATTATTGGGTCGGCAAAAGTGCGGATTGCAGGTGCTGGAAACCAGAGTTTAGATCAGAATGGTGCTGGAAAAGCACAGCAGGTCAGACAGCTTCCGAGGAGCATGAAAATCGACTTTTCGGGCAAAAGCCCTTCATCAGGAATTGAGGCAGGTCCCCTCCAGGGTGGAGAGATAAATTGGGGGTGGGGATGTGCTGGGCCGAAAGTAGCATTGGTAAATGGGGGTGAGGATGGAGGTGACAGGTCAGAGAGGAAGGTGGAACAGATAGGTTGTAGATAGATAGATAGATTGATAGAGTTCTTGATTGATCCATTCTTTCCTGTCTGTTTTTGTGGGTTTTGAAAGCTTTCCCAATCCTCTGAGTGAGTATTGGAGTTGGAAAGTTATGTTATGGCTGTACAGGACATTGGTAAGACCACTTTTGGAATAGTGAGTTTAATTCTGGTCTCCCTCCTATCAGAAAGATATTGTGAAATTTGAAAGGGTTCTGAAGCACCAATGGGCCCACAGAGGGGAACAGATAGATTGGCAGGTAGGACAGGTCATGAGGATAGCGCTCAGCTGGACGTTTGGAACTGAGGTTAGGTGGGGGAAATGAGGAAACTGGTGTAGTCCACATGGATGTCCTGGGGTTGAATTTATCTGAGGCGGAAGATGAGACATTCTTCCTCCAGGCATCGGGTGGGGAGAGAGCTGCGATGGAGGAGGCCCAGGACCTGCATGTCCTCGGCAGAGAGGGAGGGGGTTTGAAATGTTGGGCCATAAAGTGACGGGGTTGATTGGTGCAGGTGTCCTGGAGATGTTCCCTCAAGCGCTGTGACTTGACTCTGGGAGGGGTCTCCAGTCTCCCCAATGTAGAGGAGATCCCATCGGGAGCAATGGATACAAGAAATGACATTGTTGGATACACAGGTGAACACCTTCTCACGACCGTGGCCCGGATTCGATTTCCGGGCAGGGAAGACATTTTCAATAGAGCTGACAAGCTGCATCTACGTCTCCCTGGTGGTCTAGTGGTTAGGATCCGGTGCTCTCACCGCCGTAGCCCGGGTTCGATTCCCGGCCAGGGAAGCAATTTTCAGGGGTAAAGTCTGCCCATCCTTCTAAAATGTGCTGTGCAATTGTTTATTTATCTTCGTAGTCCCTGGGTGCTGCGGTGTGTCGTGGCTCATTGAATCTGTGTCCTGATTCAGATTGCTTTGTATGTGTCGTGATCATTGCTTCTTTAGGAAAAATCTTGTTTCGCGTGCGTTGTTTTCCAGTCGACGCTGTTTTGAATTTACCATTGATGTCGGCTCTGCTGTGACATCTAGAAATGGCACTTTGTTGTTGTTCTCCTCTTTTGTGAATTTTATGCCAGTAAAGAGATTGTTGATGGTGTTGTAAGTTTCCTCTAATTTGTTTCATTTTGTGATGACAAAAGTGTCATCACTGTGGCGGACACAAAGTTTGGCTTGGGTCGTTCGAAGGGCTGTTTGTGCGAGTCTCTGCATTATTGCTTCTGCAAGGAATCCTGATACTGGTGGTATCATGGGTATTTCGTTGATTTGTTTGTAGGGCTTGTTACTGAATATGAAGTGGGTGGTAAGGTACAGTTCCACGAGCTTGACAGTGTTATCTTTGCTGATGACGTTGGTGCTGTGTTTGTGTCTTTGGTTCTTCGAGTAGTGTCTTCAGTTTTCTTTGGCCACGTTGATGTTAATGGATGTGAAAAGAGCTGTTATGTCAAAGGATAACATTATTCCATCCTCTTCTATCTTAGTGTCTTTGGTATGCAGGAATTCTTGGATGGAGGAAATGGAGTGGCGTGAATCTTCGACTTGGAGTTTTAGTCTTCATTGGAGGTCTTTGACTAGTCTGTGTATTGCTGTACCAAGTGGTGAGACTATGGCCTGAGGGGGGGATTCTGGTTTTAAGAGGAGGAGAACAACAACAAAGTGCCATTCTTAGATGTCACAGTAGAGCGAACAGTCAATGGGGTACTTCAAACTAGCATCTACAGAAAAACAACATACACAAACCAAATACTTAACTACAGAAGCAATCATCCCAACACCCACAAACGAGGCTGCATCAGGACATTATTTCAACAAGCCACTACATACTACAGCACAGACAAACTACGAAGAACAGAAGAGAAATAGGCATATAGTGTATTTTGAGGAGAACGGGTACCCAATAAACCCAGTCCGCCGATTTCTCATTGATGCTTCCAAGCTGACTCTCAAAAATGCGGTTTGTCCCTCCATTCTTTCCTGTTTGTTTTTTGTGGGTTTTGAAAGCTTTCCCAATCCTCTGAGTGAGTATTGGAGTTGGGAAGTTATGTTGTGGCTGTACAGGACATTGGTTAGACCACTTTTGGAATAGTGTGTTTAATTCTGGTCTCCCTCCTGTCAGAAAGATATTGTGAAATTTGAAATGGTTCTGAAGCACCAATGGGCCCACAGAGGGGAAGACGCCCTTCTGCTGCCCTGAGTGTGGGAAGGACTTCAGTGATTCCTCTGCCCTGCTTACGCACCAGTTGGTCCACACCGGGGAAGGCTGTTCTCTGGCCCCAACTGCGAGATGGCCTTCAGCAGTTCTTCCCACCTGCTGTGACACCAGTGGGGTCCACACTGAGGAGAGGCCGTTCTTCTGCCCCGAGTGCAGGAAGGGCTTTGAGTGTGGGAAGAGGTTCATGTTTTCTTGCAACTTGCGGAAGCACCAGCGGGGGCGCTGCTGCTCATTGAGTCAGGGACTGCACATTGCCACTGAAATGATCCCGAGAATCCTAAGACTGCAAGACCATCGGAGCATAAGGTAGGCCATTGGGCCCATCGAGTCTACTCTGCCATTCGTTAGAGACAAAAGTCGTGCTGATGCGATTTGCTACAGTGTGGAAACAGGCCATTCGTCCCAACAAGTCCACACCAACCCTCCGAAGAGTAACCCATCCAGACCCATTTCCCTCTGACTAATGCATCTAACGCTATGGGCAATTAAGCATGGCCAATCCACATGACCTGCACATCTTTGGTTTATGGCAGAAAACAGGATCACCCAGAGAAAACCCACGCAGACACTGGAAGAATGTGCAAACTCCTCACAGACAGCCGTCCAAGGCTGGAATCAAACCTGGGTTCCTGGCGCTGTGAGGTTGCAGTGGTAACCACTTAGCCACTACATATTGCAACCCGAAGCTGCAAGCAGAAGTTTGGGAGAACACAGCAATTCAGAATACAGTTGATGAGGCTGCACCTGGAATATTGTGATCAGTTTTGGTCCCCTTGGTGTTCTGACTTCTGACTTCTTCAACTCTGGGTTTGTGTTAAACTTGATGGGATACTTTGTCCAACTCAGCATATTTAAACAGAATCTCTCAGAGGGATTCATTTGAAACTTTTCAGGAGGTGAGGTCAATAAGAATGAACTATTCCAAGTTACTTGGACTCTATTTTAAACTTACATCAGGACCAGTTGTCAGAGACACGTACAGCATGGAAACTGACCCTTCGGTCCAAATTGTCCATGCTGACCTTATATCCTAAATTAATCTAGTCCCATTTGACAGCACCTGACCCATATACTCTGGCAGCTCATTTCATATATGCACCACCCTCTGCATGAAGAAGTTGTCCCTTTAATATATTTCGCCTCTCACCCTAAACCTATGCCCTCGAGTTCTGGACTCCCCCATCCCAGGGAAAAGACCTTGTCTATTAACCTGTCCATGCCCCTAATGATTTTGTAACCTCTATTATGTCACTCCTCTGCATCCTGATGCTGCAGTGAAAACAGCTCCAGCGTCTTCAGAGTCTCCCTGGAGTGCAAGCCCGACAACCCACAGCAACATTACCATAAATCATTTCTCATGGAGAAGCAAACGTTTTAGTCCTGAAGAAGGGTTAATACCCAAAACGCTGACCACTCCACATTCTGGTGCTGCCTGGCTTGCCTCATCAACGTCCTGCAAAACTACAACATAACTTGCCAACATCGATACTCAATTCCCTAACTGATGAAGGCCAGTGTGATGAAGCCTTTCTTCACTGCCTTGTGTACCGATGTTGTCAGAGATATAAGACCTCCATTAAACTGATCCACAATCCAGCTGCTGGGAGCCCAAAAGCAGAGTAATGCTGCGTGAGTGTGCTGGGCAAATAACCCAGAGGTCGATGGGTCAAAACCATGTGATTCTATTGCTCAATGTCTCTGTAACCTGCTTTCATATACAAAGGCCCTCTGTTCTGTATCTTGCCTTTGCATCTGCTTCCCAAAGCTTCTTCAGTGGAGGAGTGGCTGTGGCAGCTGGAGCCCAGGAATTCAACGACCACCCGGAGCTGGAGGAAGGTCCAAGCTCCAAGAAACGGGGGGTAAGTCTGGAAGCTGGATTTGCTCAAGGCTTGTATTTTTAACTCATTTAAATGGTACCTACTGTATGGGGCTGTGGTTTACTTTAAAACCGAAGGATCATATGAGAGTGTTTATATTTAGCAATGGTAGTTGGTAAAATACACTCCCTGGAGGAGCACCTTCTATGATGCTGCATTTCTTGCCGAATGCCTTACCCCCATTTCTTAACTCTGATATTGATTTTATATTTTTTTGGTCAAATTTAATTTCATTTTAATCAGAATTGGTATTCACTATGTGCTATTAATTTGTTTGTTCGATTAATTTCAGTCAAAAGTAATGCTGTAATTTCATTTTTGATGTCAGAGTTTGACATTAAATGTGCAGGTGTGAATACCAGTAAGTTGTGAAAATACATCAAGAACTTGTGGTTTACAACAATAAGAGCAGTTCACTGATATTCATGGCTTTGTCTCATTCGGGAGTGATGATTCAAATCTGACCAACAAACCGTTTCATGCAGTCATCCAATTTAATTAAAATTTTCTTTTCTGGCAGGCTAAGATTTATGCAATCTATTTATAAGATTATGTCCATTGCTCGCAATATGGTCTCATCCACATTGGGGAAACTGGACGCCAACTAGCGGAACGTTTCAGGGAACAGCTCTGGGACACTGAAATTAAACGCCCGACGGCCCTGTGGCTGAACACTTTACCTCCCCCTCCCATTCCACCAAGGACAAGCAAGTCCTGGGCCTCCTCCACTGCCAAACTCTTGCTACCCGACGCTTGTCGAAAAAACACATCATCTTCTGCCTTGGGACCCTCCAACCACACGGTATCAATGCAGTTTTCATCAGTTTCCTTATTTCCTCTCCCCCACCTTGTCCCAGATCCAACCTTCCAATTCGACACCAACCTCTTGACCTGTCATACCTGTCCACCTTGCTTCTCACCTATTTGCTCCACCCTCATCTCTGACCTATCACCATCAATCCCTACCTCCATCTACCTATTGCACTCCCAGCTGCCTTCCCTCCAGCCCCACTTCCTTCCTATTTATCTCTCAGCCCCCTTGGGTCACCCTTTATTCCTGATGAAGAGCTTATGCTCTAAACCAAGACTGTGATGAAGCAACATCCTCAACAAATAGGAAATAGCTCCCAAGTCAGATTTCATTCCCTCTTCTGTTTCCCTTTTCTTTCAGAAATAAGGAATGTCTTTTCCTTCCACTCGAAAGTGGTCTTCCCCTTTGCGCTGTCTGAAGTGTTATCCCTCACCACTCCTTCAGACACCTTTTAAGAATCCTTTCAACCTGTTTTTCTAACAATTGTGGAGGTGACCAAAAGCAAACATTTCACTCCTCCTCAATGTCCCATTTCTCCTCCTATGAGCCATTTTGTCATGTTGTCTATGTTACAAGCAGCCGAGTGCACTTGGTTTCTGAATTGAAATTTTGCCATTGAAGTGAACAGGATTAATATTTATCGATGGCTAGCTGTGTTTGCACTAACTGTAATTATCCACCAATACGATGTCTTTTGTTCCACCAAAACTGGAAACAATGATCTGTGTTTATATTGCAGTCGGATGTAGAAAATCATCCCAGCGATCTTCACGTTATTATAGTTTACTGAGGCCATAACAGCATTGCGTGGCAGTTTGATGTGACTAAAACATGGATGGCAATCTCTAGATTATGTTGTAAAAATATCGGTATAATGTTATTCACACCCCGCCGTCACCAACTGAACGAACAGTCTTTGTTTTACTTCTCACATTGCGGGGAGCTGAGCATTTACCCAAACAATGGGCACACCACCTCCCTGACACAATGTTCACAAATCAAACTGACAGCAAAGATTCACGTGTGATCGAAAGTTACCGCAAAGAAGATTTGACACGACTGATATTCGGAAAGAACGTACTCCTTTCTTGATTTGAAATGTAAGAAGTTGATTGCAGTGAGCCTGACGTGATTTGAACACGCAACCTTCTGATCTGGAGTCAGACGCGCTACCGTTGCGCCACAAGCTCACGTATGGCTTAGAGGCTCTATTCATGCTTAAGGGAAGTAATCGCACTACAAAAATTTCACGTTCATGTCTGTTCTGTTGGGGGGAAAAGGGGAAAGTTGACTGGACACTTTATTCTGGGAGATGGTCATTCCTCGACAGACAAAGCCTTCTGACTGGGTCAGTGGACAAGGTCAAGAGGGTGTCAGCACAGGTCAGACAGATAAAGGGGATCTGAGAGAGGTCTGCACGAGTGAGGAGCTAACTGGCTGCGTCGTGGGATTAAGAACAATGTTGGGGAGGGGGCAGTGGTGGTCAGGGAGAGAATAGTGGCAGGGATTGTCACCATTCTCTGCAGTTGGCAGCAGAAGACCAGATTGCCTGTTGCCAGGATTTGGGAACCGGTGTGCTCAGGGCTGGAGACATGGAAAACGGAGGTTGCAGCAGGCGTGGTCTAACAATGTCAGGAGGAGAGAACCTCTGCTGAAGGCTAATGAGAAGTCAGAAGCTACAAAGACATAGCAGAACTTCAAAGCTCTGGGTGGTATGGTAGCTCAGTGGTTAGCACTCTGCCTCACTGTACCACGGACTTGGGTTCAATTCCACTCTCATGCAGCTCTCTGTGTGAACTTTGGCATGTTCTCACCTTTGTGACTGCATGGGTGAACTCTGGGTGGTCCAGTTTCCTCCGACAGTCTAACCATCTGAAGTTTAGGGTGGATTGGCCATGCTGACGTGTCCAGGGATATGCAACCTAGGGTGGGTTAACTATGGGGAATGTGGGTGTTTGGAAGGTCAGTCTGAACTTTATGGGCCGAATGGCCCGTAGGGATTATATGAATCTACCGTCTTAGCCATGTGTCTATTGAGAAACGATTGCCCCCAAGTCTGCTGTTAATGGAGTGGGTTCCAGTTCATGGAACGCTGACACCATTCCTGGGTAAGGTGGGATTTGTGCTGTCACTTCCCCATCCCACTGTCCCCATGCATTCTCTCTCTCCTCACAGTCTGCACTCACCAAATCTCTCTGCCCAGCCATTCTCTCTCTCTCCCCCTCATTTTCTGCCCCCCATTCTCTGTCCCCAAGTCTTTCTGATCCCCTCCACTCTCTGTCCCCTGTCCATTTTCTCTCTGTCTCTCCCCCTACCCTTTGCTCCCCTATCCATTTTCTCTCTCTCTCTCTTGTCCCCCAGCCTCTGCGCCCCTGTCCATTCCCCACCCCACCCCCCCCCATCCTTTCTCGGACCTCGAACCCTCTTTGATTGCTGTATCAAGCCCTTCTCGGGAAAGAGAGAGAATGGATGGTGATGAATCAACCTGGAAGACAGGGGTGCACAAGAAATGGCTGATTTTAAAATTGAGAACAGCTGAAATGATATACTCAGAAACATTGTTAATGTCTAAAAGCATAAAGCTGCAGACATGTTGCTGAAACTTGCATTGAATTATGCGGGTAAAGTCATACAGCACAGAAACAGACTCTGCAGTCCAGCTCACCCATGCTGACTGGATATCCTAGATTAATCTCGTGACCCATTTGCCAGGATTTGACCCATATCTCTCTCAACCCTTCCAATACATATACCCAACCAGATGCCTTTTAAATGTTATAATGGTACGAGCTTCCATCACTTCCTCTGGGAGCCCATTCCACACACGCACCGCCCTCTGTATGAAAAAAATACAAATCTATGCCTTCCTCACTCCCTAGTTTTATCTGTACTGATACCTTCGGGGATCTCTGGACTTGGACAGCAAGGTTCCTTTGTTCCTCAGCACTCTGTAGGGACCTACTATTTATTGATTACTTTCCTCCATTATTACATTTCCCAGAATGCCTGGAGATTAAATTCCATCTCTCTGCCCCATTTACCAGCTGATTGGTATCAAACTGTGGCCAGAGACCATCCTCCTCACTGTCAATACCACCACCTTTGCAGAGATTACTCCTAAACAGGGGAGGGCAGCACTGTCTCCAGCTAAGCAGAGGGAATTGTGTGTGGGTGTTGTGGGGGCTTGGAAACTTTGCCAGCTCCCTTTCATTCATTTTTTAATCCCACCAAATCCATGTGGTTTGAGTTTTTATAACAGAAAACAGCACAGGGTTGAATTTTAACTTACCACTGGCTGAAACTTTGTCCTGCCCTCTAACATCGGAGAGTAAAACACTTTAGTTCCCCTCCCCTCCCTCCATGTGTAACACAGAGTTGAGGGATTGGCACCGGTTGTTATTTTGTGATCTATTCCAAATGAAATTTTATCTCTGCGCAGGTGCAAGTGAACAGTCTGTTTTTGTGCTTTCTGCGAATCAGGCGAGCAGCTTTTAAATCCTTATGTTAAGCAGCAGAAGCAAACAGTACATCAGCAATTGTATTTTGAGAGTGGAAATTCTAGCCCTGGTAATCCCGTTGGGTCAACAGAGAGAGAGGGAGAGGATGTCACATCTAAAGTGCATACAGAAGAGTTGTTACACTTGTTCAGTCAGTTGAGTTGGTTCTTCCCTCAGATGTGACTGGATGTTGCTTTTCATGGATCATAATTAAACTACAACGGAACACATTAAATTCAAGGAATTCAATTGAAAGGGCAATTTGAGTGAATAAATGGAAAACTGCTTAAAGATTGGCTCCTGGTCTTTTACTTCACCAATTAGAAGTTGTTGGTTTGACAGCTCTCCTAATCATAGAATCCCTACATTGTGGGAGCAGGCCATTTGGCCCATCGAGTCAACACTGACCCTCCAAACAGAATCCCATCCAGACTCAGAAAAATGTGCACCGCATGTGTGCAGAGAAGGGGATGCTGGGAGTGAGTGGGATGCTTTCACCACCACCATCTCCCTCCAAGACCCAAAAACCCCACAGCACCACCTGTCCATTCCTCCACCACCACAGTGCCTCTGGCCTTAACCCCTGCCAACCACAGTGCCATTGTCCATTCTGCCCGCCACCCACAGCATCCCCTTAAATTCTACTCGCCACCCACAGTGCCCCCTGTCCATTCTCCCCGCCACCCACAGCACCCAGTCCATTCTCCCCCACCACACACAGCATCCCCTGACCATTCTCCTTGCCACACACAGTGCCCCCTGTCCATTCTCCCCACCACCCACAGCACCCAGTCCATTCTCCCAGCCACCCACAGCATCCCCTGACCATTCTCCTTGCCACACACAGTGCCCCTGTCCATTCTCCCCACTACACACTGCATCCCCTGTCCATTCTCCCCCACCAACCACTGCACGACCTGCCCATTCTCCCCTGTAGCACCCACAGCACCTCCATCCATTCTCCCCCGCCATTCATGGCTCTGCCCTCTCCATTCCCCCGTGCCACCCACGGCACCCTTGGCCAATCCCTCGCCACCTCCGGCACACCGTCCATTCTCTTTCTCTTTATTTCTCTCACCCCCACCCTCTGCATCCCTGTCCAGTCCCTCTTCCCATCTTCTGACTCCCCATGCGTTTTCTCTCTCCGCCACACCCTCTGCTCTCCATCCCTCTGTTCCCCCATCTATTCTCTTTCTCAGCCCACGTTGCCGAGTTTCCTAGCCCACCTTGGCAGTGGCCGGGCCGGGCGGCCGTCAGCTCTGGCTATTGCAGCCCCCGACTCTTTGCAGTGGTCCGCTCGCCGACACCCCGCCACGTGCACGGGTCAGTGACGCTGCCGAACCGATTGCTGGTCCCGTTTCCGCCTCTGCTTTTCCTCGGGCAAAGCTGCTGCATGCCTCGTGACACTCAGCGGGCGACATGGTGGAGGAGATCCTGCCTCGGTCGCTGCGGTGCGTGGGGGCACGCATCGCCTCTTGGGCGGCCTTTTTTCCCAGTAGACATATGTTTCCGCGGGCTGCACCAGGCTGGTGCTCCCCACAGCTTCACGCCACCCTGCGACCCGCGCACACCGGCGTGCAGGTGGGTGCTGCTAATGTGGGAAGTGCATGTGCGGTCTGGGTCGCTTTCCTCTGGCGAGGGAGAGACCGAAAACAAACTCAGACAACTCTTAACGGTGGATCACTCGGCTCGTGCGTTGATGAAGATCGCAGCTCGCTGCGTTCTTCAATGTGAATTGCAGGACACATTGATCATCGACACTTTGAATGCACTTTGCGGCCAGGGTTCTTCCTGGGGCCACGCCTGTCTGAGGGTCATTTGGCATTTAATCGCACTCATATTGGCTGGCGAAAGCGGCTGGGGTGTCGCAGAGGACCCGTCCTCTTTGTCCCCCTAAGTTCAGACTCCAGAGCCCTCCGGCATCAGAGCACTTGGCCTTTCCCCCCCACCCTGCACATTCCGTTCGTCAGGCTCGACGCCATCCCCCCGCCGGGGAGCGTGGCCTGGCGTCCGTCTGTGTCGTGGCAGTGGGGCCAGTACGGCTGTTACCGGTCCCAGAATGGCCGTCGGTGGTTCACACGGCGACGTGCACCGCTTCGTCTTTGGGACACGGAGCTGCCTCAAAATGTTGAGCTTCCTGTGGGGTCTGCCTAGGCTCTGCACGTCCGCACTGGGTCCGACTCTCGGTTGGCTGGCAGTAGAAACAGTGAAGGGAGCCGCGGAGGTCCGGTGCTGGTGCGCTGCCGGCCTCACCGTGGAGCTCGCCAGTTCGACACGCTGACCCGACTCGATGGTTGATCGATTGAGAGTGATGAGAGGCACAGACCGTATCTGGGATCTGCAGGCCGCCCGTTGCTGCAGCCGCCCGTCTCGTGGTTCGTCCTTGGCCTTAAGTGGCCGTTGGGGCGTCTGATCCTGTCTCCCCTGCTGGCGCTGAGTGCCTGGCCGAGGGAGGAGGTTTTCATCGAACGCTGTGACTTCGACGGTCGCACGTGCGTGGATCGCTGGCTTTTGGCTCTCCCGTTCAGTCCGCAAGTTTCTGCTCGGTCCTGCCACCGGTCTCGGGAGGCACGGAGGGGTTGGCGGCCGTGGTGTGCGCACGGTCACCGTGCAGGCACACCTATCATGCCACCGGCCAACCATCTGGAGGACGGCGGAACGTCGGGCTATCGGGGGCCAAGTCGCCAGAAGGCCACCGCTGTGTCTTCCGTACCCTGTCACCGTCAGCGTGCCTTCCTCAACTCGTCCGGCTCGGGGCCGCTGGGTTCAGGAGCGGCGTCGCCCGCCGGCCCCACTGAAGGCCGTGGCGTTCCACGGCTGGTGATCGATGTAGGTGCCGTGTCTGTGCGACCATTCGCCCCTTGTGTCTCAGCGCTTCTCTCTCCCTCTCTCTGACCATCGGTCAGTCTCTTTCGGCTGGCGCCTCGCACGTCCTCGGCGGCGAGTCGTCACCGCCGTGCCCGGGCCTCTGGCAAGGCAGGAATCGGGCTGAACCTTCCGCTCGAGTAAGCTGCAGGCACTTCCAAGATTCGCCTCCTGCCGTGGATGGGGGATGGTCTCCGGTCCCGTGAATTTGCGCCGAGCACGTCCCCGCGCGTCTTTGGTGGCAGGGGCGGCCACTCATCGACACCATCGCTGGCAAGGGTGGTGAGCGACGTGCGGGTGGCTGGCTCTCTGACCGTCGCAGCATCGGCCAACCCCCCCTCTGCGGTGAGACGTTGCCCGCCCACTAAGAGGTGGGGGCATGCACGCTGGCGGTGCGGCCTGGCCATCCTCTGACTCTGTGTACGACCTCAGATCAGACGCGACAACCCGCTGAATTTAAGCACATTACTAAGCGGTGGAAAATAAACTAACCAGGATTCCCTTCGTAACTGCGAGTGAACAGGGAGAGCCCAGCGCCGAATCCCCGCTTGCCTGATGGGCGAGGGAAATGTGGCGTATAGAAGCGCGTTCTTTGACGGTGCCCAGACGCCAAAGTCCTCCTGATCGAGGCCTAGCCTGAGGACGGTGTGAGGCTGGTGGCGGTGCGAGGCTCATCGAGATTGTGTCTTCTTGGAGTCGGGTTGCTTGTGAATGCAGCCCAAAGCGGGTGGTAAACTCCATCTAAGGCTAAATACTAGCACGAGACCGATAGTCAACAAGTACTGTAAGGGAAAGTTCAAAAGAGTTTTGAAGAGAGAGTTCAAGAGGGTGTGAAACCGTTAAGAGGTAAACGGGTGTGGTCCGCGCAGTCTGCCCGGAGGATTCAACTCGGCGGCTCCAGTCAGTCACGTTGGGGTCTGGCGGATCTCCTCAGCAGGGACCGCTCCCGGCATGGGCACGGCTGTCGCTGGGCGCATTTCCTCCGCTGGTGGTGCGCCACAACTGGCTTCGGGTCGGCTGGGAAGGCCGGTTGCTTTGGAAGGTGGCTCGCCGCTCCTTGTAGCGAGTGTTATAGCCCCCAGGCAATATCCTTCGCCGCACCCCCGGAGTCGAGGGAAGCGACCACTGCCGCGCCCTCCCGCCCCCCTCGGAGGGTGCGTGGAACCACGTGTGGCGAGTGGGCTTGCCATGCTCCCGGTGGGTCTGTCGACCGGGGTGTAATGTCCTCAGTGCGCCCCAACCACGTCCTGCCGCCGAGTCGGGTCGAGCCATGCTGAGCTGGCGCCAGAGGGCCCTTCCTGTGGATTGCCCCAGCTGCGGTGCCCGTCGTCCTTCCATGGCAGGCGGGTGGCCTCGGCCGGCGCCTAGCAGCTGAAATAGAACTGGTGTGGACCAGGGCAATCCGACTGTTTAATGAGAACAAAGCATCACGAAGGCCACAGGTCGGTGTTGATGCAATGTGATTTCTGCCCAGTGCTCTGAACGTCAAAGTGAACAAATTTAATCAAGCGTGGGTAAACGGCGGGAGTAACTATGACTCTCTTATCCCCTCTCTTGGGGAATGTGACTACAGTGTTTTTAACGTTGTTGGTCTCCGACCAGTGCCTGCGTAGTCACCTTTGTGATTCGTTTATACGTATTTTGTCGATCACAAAGTAAGGTCGAACCTCCACGTGGTTCCCCCTGGTAACGGCCTGTATGAGGAAGCTCTTGCCGGGAAGGTGATTTTAAATTGTTTTGTGGTTGTTTTAGTCTGGTCTTATCAGTGTTTTTACCATCGTTTTTATCTTTGGTCTGAACTTGATTTCACCAGAGCTATACGCCACTGGCTGTTTTTATTGTATTCTCCATCGTTTGAGCATTACTCAGACCAGGCCGGCTAATACGACCTGCAGAAGAGATAAGAGACGGCTGGTGACCATTCAGTCTGGTTGAAACCAAATTTGGCAGAGGCGATTATGGCCGATTCCAAAATATCCGGTTGGGTGGGAGACCGGGAAAATAACCGCCCCGCACGGTTGCTTTTGGCGGCTCCGTGTGCTAAATGTATGAGCCAAAAACGGACTGGGCAATCCGTCTTGACTCGGACTCAGACGGAAGAGACCATAAGAATTATTCCGGCAAGGCTATCTCGGGCAGGCACGAGGGAGCTGTTAACATTGTCCAGAATAATCAGGACAGAATTCAAAGGGAAGGGCTTGTAGAGGAGGCCCCTCGACAGCCAAGTCCATTTAACAGCCGGATGATTTTAAATACAAATTTTAAAGGGCCATTTGTTTTTAGTCGATGTGGAGATTTAGAGAGCAATGAGGAGAGGTACGAAGGAAGAATTATTCACCCGGTAATTAAAGAAACAGATAAATTAGAGTTAATAATTAAATACCCTATAAAAGATTTTAAATGTAATCATTGTAATATCTACAAGACCACAGGGATGTTTAGGAAACACTTGAAAATATGCAAGGGAATTAAATCAGTGAGGATTAGGTGCAGTAAATGCGATTGGGAAGTGAACTATCAGGCGGTAGCGTGCCAATATCCAAAATGTAAGATGAGTGATAATGTTAGTAGTAGTAGTAATAGTACCAGTAATAATAATGAAGGAGGTGGATTAGAAAAATCATACCAGCGTGAAGGATGCCCGTTAAAATTTAAATCAGCCAGAGGGTTGGGGCAACACGAAAGGCATGCTCACCCCATCTTGAGAAATGAGAAAAGGAAAGAAGTGAAGACGGAGAGTAAGGATTAGATAGATAATAGAGAGGGAAACAAGAGGGGAGTATGGTCTAAGGAAGAGGTGGAAAAGTTGCAACAACTAGAAGTAGAATTTAGTGCTGTAAGAATATTAATAAAAGTATTGCAGAGAGAATCGGTTCCAAAACCGCTAAACAAATTTCGGATAAAAGGAGATTATTGAATAAGAAGAATAAAACTAGCGATAATAATAAGGGTATAGAATTAGAAATGATCTTTAATAGTAATGACAATAATGAAATGCAAGATAGCGATCTGGGTCAGATAGGTTGTTGGAGGAAGAAAGATTGAATGAACAGAGGGACCAGGAGAACGCTAATATTATGGATTGTCAAGATTATAATGGTAGGTCGATATTAAAATTGATAAAAATAATTGAAGATGACCTGGGTAAGAATAAAGGTGTTAATAAGGATCAGGAGAATATTATGGGTGTAAGAATGGATAAATTAAGAAAGAAAAAGGACGATGGGACAAGTAAGAAGGTAACTCATATTAAAAGAGTAAGTTTTAAGCTAAGGGATAGTGGGCAAAGAAAGAAGAAGGAAAACAAAGCTAAGAAAAGGTATAGTAAAAAGAAGGGAAAATTTAAAGAAATGCAAGTTCTATATAAAACTAAGAGGCAGTATTTAGCAAGAACCCTAATGGGGGCCCCAGTTAAGAGTGAATGCCCCCTGAGCAAGGTAGAGTTAGAGGAATATTTTAAGGAAAGACTAACAAATTTGAATGAAAATAATAATTTAAGGGGTTGTGCTAAATATAATAATCAAAGTGAGGGATCCTTGAGTGGCATTCTGACTGGTCCTGTGACGGTGGAAGAGGTGGATCTGGCCATGAACGTGAAAACTGCTGCGGGGCCGGACAGGGTAACACAAAGAAATAATTAAGGTATTTAATAAGGATAATTTATTATTTCCTAGACTATTTACAGTTTGGATAAAAACCAGTAAAATTGCAGATCAGTTAAAAATAAGTAGAACGGTTCTGATCCCTCAGGTGAGCATAGAAGATGAGTTAAAAGATATAAATAATTGGAGGCCGATTATTATAGGGCTAATTATGCTTAGAATTTTTACAAAAATCCTTGCAAATAAACTTAGTAAAGTGATAAATCTGAATAAAAGGCAGAAAGGATTTATGACCGGCGTAGCAGGATGTGAGGAGAACATAAAAACCCTGGAAATTATTATGAAAGGTGCTAAAAAGAATAAGAGGAATTTAGCTGTGGTTTTTGTAGATTTAGCGAAAGCCTTTGATACCATCAGTCATAGATTAATTATAACAGCATTGAAAAGACTCCAGCTCCCGCAAATTTTTATTAAACTAATTACAAACTTATATGAGAATAATTTTACTCAGGTGGAAGGTTTTAAATGCAAAACCGGAAACATTGAAATTTAAGAGGAGTAAAGCAAGGTGACGCGTTATCACCGATCCTTTTTAACATTGTAATGGACCCATTAATTAGTACTATCGAAGAGAAGCAGAAGGGGATATACTTAGGATTAGACGGAAACAGTTTTCATTGCGCAACATTAGCGTTTGCTGATGACATAGCGTTAATTAGTCAATCTTATGAGGGTATGGTTTACAATTTAAAATTGGTCGAAAAGTTTTGTAATAACACGGGAATGGAAGTGAACATAAAGAAAAGTAAAGGATTTTATCTTACTTATAGAAATCAGTCTTTTATATTTAACGATAAAATTAATTGGAAGTTAAATGAAGTGGTTATACAATTCATAGAACCAGGCAACACGGATAAATACTTGGGTGCTAAAATAGATCCGTGGATTGGAGTTAGTAAAGCAGACTGTGAGAGCCAATTGGATACATGGATAGGGAATTTTAAAAAATCACCTCTTAAACCAGTACAGAAAATAGAACTTGTAAAAATATATTTTATTCCTAGACTGTATTTTTATTTAACTTTATCAGACGTTTCTATTAATTACCTTAACAAATTGGATAATATTATTAAAAGCGCAGCGAAAGAGATCTTACACCTTCCGCAATCCATCACAGACGGAGTGCGTTATGCTAAAGCCCGTGATGGAGGCCTGGCGTTAAATAGACTGTCAACGTTTATTCCAATATAGATTGTGAGGAAATATGAGACGCTACATAAATCTGTTGACAAAATATTGCACGCCACGTTTCGGTTTGAGGGTGAGAGTGTAGTGGAGAAAATGCATAAATGGAGTAAATTAAGGGTTATGGAAAAGATCTGGAATCCTAACATTAATCGACAATTGGATGAAGCAGATACCATCACAAAAGATAGTGAAGATGGGATGGAGGAGTTTGCGAGTACTAACTATGCAAACTGGAGATCTGTGGAGATACAGAGATGGATGGCCCTCCCCTGTCAAAGGGCAGGTGTCCATTATTATAAGAATGATAGTGCATCAAATAATTGGTTGACAAAATTATCTTTTATGAAGACGTCGAAAGTCATTAATTCGATTTTATTCCGAACTAATTTATTTCCAACGCGGGCGTCTTTGTCTTATGGCAGGCCTTTTAACATTAAGAATTGCAGAAGTTGGAATGACATTTCGGAAACTTTTGCGCATATTTCTGGATGGTGCCCTTACGTCAAGAAAATGAGAGTTAAAAGGCACAATAGGTTAGCCGAAGAACTAGTTAGTTTTGTTAGGATAAACGGGTGGACTATATATATAGAGCCGCGAGTTAAAGATACGCCTGGAAAACTGTGGATACTGGACTTAATCTTTAAGAAGGAACAGCAAATCGTGGTGGTGGACGTGTCAGTCAGAACGGACCTTCAAATAAACTCCCTCGAATTGGCATGAGGGGAGAAGATAAAGAAATATAGTCACTTAGGTAAAGAGATAATGGACCTCGTTGGTGGAGGAAAGATATCTTTTTATGGGTTTGTGATAGGAGCTCGAGGGAAGTGGTTTGAGAAGAATTCGGAGTTGAAAGGCCTCGGGATTGTAAAATTTAAATCATTTGCACAAAATATCATAAACCTAACTTTATCTTTGACCCTCGAACTTTTAAGGATTTTCATGGACTCTTAATATCTCCGATCGACGTATTTTTAAAAATAGTTTAAATAGTGTGGTTTTAATTTTTTTTATATATGTTTTAGTAGTTTAAATAGTATTTTAAATAGTTTTAATCGCTGATTTGAATTTAGAGTTACATTTTAAGATTTTATTAATAAAATTGTACCGTTTTAGATCACTTAGGTTAATTGGTGGTGGGTAATTTTAGGTATTAATTAATTAAAGTGCACGCTACACGCAACAAGGGATGATGGTATGATGGTATCTGCTTCATCCAATTGTCGATTAATGTTAGGATTCCAGATCTTTTCCATAACCCTTAATTTACTCCATTTATGCATTTTCTCCGCTACACTCTCACCCTCAAACCTAAACGAGGCGTGCAATATTTCGTCATCAGATTTATGGAGCGTCTCATATTTCCTCACAATCGATATTGGAATAAAAGTTTGACAGTCTACTTAACGCCAGGCCTCCATCACGGGCTGTAGCATGGCGCACTCCGTCTGTGATGGATTGGGGAAGGTGTAAGATCTCTTTCGCTGCGCTTTTAATAATATTATCCAATTTGGTTAGGTAATTAATAGAAACTTCTGATAAAGTTAAAATAAAAATACCGTCTAGGAATAAAATAAGTTTTAAAAGTTCTATTTTCTGTACCGGTTTAAGAGGAGATTTTTAAAAATTCCTTATCCATGTATCCAATTGGCTCTCCCAGTCCACTTTACTAACTCCAATCCACGGATCTATTTTAGCACCCAAGTATTTATCCGTGTTGACCAGTTCTATGAATTGTATAACCACTTCATTTAACTTCCAATTAATTTTATCGTTAAATATAAAAGACTTATTTCTATAAGTAAGATAAAATCCTTTAGTTTTCTTTATGTACACTTCCATTCCCGTGTTATTACAAAACTTTTCGACCAATTTTAAATTGTAAACCATACCCTCATAAGATTGACTAATTAACGCTGTGTCATCAGCAAACGCTAATGTTGCGCAATGAAAACTGTTTCCGTCTAATCCTAAGAATATCCCCTTCTGCTTCTCCTCGATAGTACTAATTAATGGGTCCATTACAATGTTAAAGAGGATCGGTGACAATGCGTCACCTTGCTTTACTCCTCTTAAAATTTCAATGTTTCCGGTTTTGCATTTAAAACCTTCCACCTGAGTAAAATTATTCTCAGATAAGTTTGCAATTCGTATAATAAAAATTTGCGGGAGCTGGAATCTTTTCAATGCTGTAATAATTAATCTATGACCGACGGTATCAAAGGCTTTCACTAAATCTACAAAAACCACAGCTAAATTCCTCTTATTCTTTTTAGACCTTTCATAATATTTTCCAGGATTTTTATGTTCTCCTCACATCCTGCTACGCCAGTCATAAATCCTTTCAGCCTTTTATTCAGATTTATGATTTTACTAAGTCTATTCGCAACGATTTTTGTAAAAATTCTAAGCATAATTGGCCCTATAATAATCGGCCTCCAATTATATCTTTTATCTTTTATCTCATCTTCTGTGCTCACCTTAGGGATCAGAACCGTTCTACTTATTTTTAACTGATCTGCAATTTTACTGGTTTTTATCCAAATTGTAAATAGTCTAGGAAATAATAAATTATCCTTATTAAATATCTTAATTATTTCTTTGTGTTACCCTGTCCGGCCCTGCAGCGGTTTTCACGTTCATGGCCAGATCCACGTCTTCCACCGTCACAGGACCAGTCAGAATGGCACTCAAGGATCCCTCACTTTGATTTTTATATTTAGCAAAACCCCTAAAATTATTATTTTCATTCAAATTTGTTAGTCTTTCCTTAAAATATTCCTCTAATTCTACCTTGCTCAGGGGGCATTCACTCTTAACTGGGGGCCCCCATCAGGGTTCTTGCTAAATACTGCCTCTTAGTTTTATATAGAACTTGCATTTGTTTAAATTCTCCCTTCTTTTTACTATATCTTTTCTTAGCTTTGTTTTCCTTCTTCTTTCTTTGCCCACTATCCCTTAGCTTAAAACTTACTCTTTTAATATGAGTTACCTTCTTACCTGTCCCATCGTCCATTTTCTTTCTTAATTTATTCATTCTTACACCCATAATATTCTCCTGATCCTTATTAACACCTTTATTCTTACCCAGGTCATCTTCAATTATTTTTATCAATTCTAATATCGACCTACCATTCTCATCTTGACAATCCATAATATTAGCGTTCTCCTGGTCCCTCTGTTCATTCAATCTTTCTTCCACCAACAACCTATCTGACCCCCAGATCGCTATCTTGCATTTCATTATTGTCATTACTATTAAAGATCATTTCTAATTCTATACCCTTATTATTATCGCTGGTTTTATTCTTCTTATTCAATAATCTCCTTTTATCCGAAATTTGTTTAGCGGTTTTGGAACCGATTCTCTCTGCAATACTTTTATTAATATTCTTACAGCCACTAAATTCTACTTCTAGTTGTTGCAACTTTTCCACCTCTTCCTTACACCATACTCCCCTCTTGTTTCCCTCTCTCTTATCTATCTTATCCTTACTCTTCGTCTTCCCTTCTTTCCTTCTCTCATTTCTCAAGATGGGTTGAGCATGTCTTTCGTGTTGCCCCAACCCTCTGGCTGATTTAAATTTTAACGGGCATTCTTCACGCTGGTATGATTTTTCTAATCCACCTCCTTCATTACTATTACTGGTACTATTACTACTACTACTAACATTATCACTCATCTTACATTTTGGATATTGGCACGCTACCGCCTGATAGTTCCCTTCCCAATCGCATTTACTGCACCTAATCCTCACTGATTTAATTCCCTTGCATATTTTCAAGTGTTTCCTAAACACCCCTGTGGTATTGTAGATATTATTACAATAATTACATTTAAAATCTTTTTTAGGGTATTTAATTATTAACTCTAGTTTATCTGTTTCTTTAATTACCGGGTGAATAATTCTTCCATTGTACCTCTCCTCATTGCTCTCTAAATCTCCACATCGACTGAAAACAAATGGCCCTTTAAAATTTGAATTTAGAATCATCCGGCTGTTAAATGGACTTGGCTGTCGAGGGGACTCCTCTACATTCCCTTCCCTTCGATTTCTGTCCTGATTATTCTGGACAATGTTAACAGCTCCCTCGTGCCTGCCCGAGGATAGCCTTGCTGGAATAATTCTTATGGTCTCTTCCGTCTGAGTCTGAGTCAAGACGGATTGCCCAGTCCGTTTTTGGCTCATACATTTAGTGCACGGAGCCGCCAAAAGCAACCGTGGGGAGCGGTTATTTTCCCGGTCTCCCACTCAACTGGAAATTTTGGAATCGGCCATAATCACCTCTGCCAAATTTGGTTTCAACCGGACTGAATGGTCACCAGCCGTCTCGTATCTTTTCTGGAGGTCGTATTAGCCGGCCTGGTCTGCGTAATGCTCAAACGATGGAGAAAAAAATAAAAACAGCCAGTGGCGTATAGCTCTGGTGAAATCAAGTTCAGACCAGAGATAAAAACGATGGTAAAAACACTGATAAGACCAGACTAAAACAACCACAAAACAATTTAAAATCACCTTCCCGGCAAAAGCTTCCTCATACAGGCCGTTACCAGGGGGAACCACGTGGAGGTTCGACCTTACTTTGTGATCGACAAAATACGTATAAACAAATCACACAGGCGACGACGCAGGCACCGGTCGGAGACCAACAACCTTAAAAACACTGGAGTCACATCCCCCAAGAGAGGGGATTAGAGAGTCATAGTTACTCCCGCCGTTTACCCACGCTTCAATAAATTTCTGCACTTTGACATTCAGAATATTTGGCAGAAATCACATCGCGTCAACACCGACCTGCGGCCTTCACGATGCTTTGTTTTAATTAAACAGTCAGATTCCCCTCGTCCGCAGCAGTGCTACGTCAGCTGCTAGGCGCTGGCCAAGGCCACCCGTCTGCGATGGTAGGACGACGAGCACCGCAGCTGGGGCGATCCACAGGAAGGGCCCTCTGGCGCCAGCTCAGCATGGCTCGACCCGACTCGGCGGCAGGACGTGGTTGGGGCACACTGAGGACATTGCACTCCGGTCGACAGACCCACCGGGAGCATGGCGAGCCCGCTCGCCACACGCGGTTCCACGCACCACCCGAGGGGGGCGGGAGGGCGTGGCAGTGGTCCCTTCCCTCGACTCCCGGGGTGCGGCGATGGATAATGCCTGGGGCCTGTAACACTCGCCCCAAGGAGCAGTGGGCCACCTTCCAAATCCATCGGCCTTCCAAGCTGACCCGAAGCCAGTTGTGGCACACCACCAGCGGAGGAAATGCGCCCGGCGACAGCTGTACCCATGCCGGGAGCATTCCCAGCAGAGGAGATCCGCCAGACCCCAACGTGACCGATCGGAGCCGCCGAGTTGAATCCTCCGGGCAGACTGCGCGGGCCACACCCGTTTACCTCTTAACGGTTTCACACCCTCTTGAACTCTTTCTTCAAAATTCTTTTCAACTTTCCCTTACAGTACTTGTTGACTATCGGTCTCGTGCCAGTATTTAGCCTTAGATGGAGTTTACCACCCACTTTGGGCTGCATTCACAAGCAACCCGACTCCAAGAAGACACAATCTAGACGAGCCTCGCACCGCCACCGGCCTCACACCGTCCTCAGGTTAGGCCTCGATCAGGAGGACTTAGGCATCTGGGCACCGTCAGAGAAAGCGCTTCTATACGCCACATTTCCCTCGCCCGTCAGGCAAGCGGGGATTCGGCGCTGGGCTCTCCCTGTTCACTCGCAGTTACGAAGGGAATCCTGGTTAGTTTCTTTTCCACCGCTTAGTAATGTCCTTAAATTCAGCGGGTTGTCGTGTCTGATCTGAGGTCGTACCCAGAGTCAGAGGATGGCCAGGCCGCACTGCCAGCGTGCACGCATTCACCTCTTCGTGGGCGGGCAACGTCTCACCGCAGGGGGGGTTTGGCCGATGCTGCGACGGTCAGAGAGCCAGCCACCCGCACGTCGTTCACCACCCTTGCCAGCAATGGTGTCGACGAGTGGCCGCCCATGCCACCAACGACGCACGGGGACGTGCTCGGCGCAAATTCACGGGACCGGAGACCCTCCCCCATCCACGGCAGGAGGCGAATCTTGGAAGTGCCGGCAGGTTACTCGAGCGGAAGGTTCAGCCCGATTCCTGCCTTGCCAGAGGCCCAGGCACGATGGTGATGACTCGCCGCCGAGGACGTGCGAGGCGCCAGCCGACAGAGACTGCCCGATGGTCAGAGAGAGGGAGAGAGAAGTGCTGAGACACAAGTGGTGAATGGTCGCACAGGCACGGCATGCACATCGATCACCAGCCGCAGAATGGCACGGCCTTCAGTGGGGCCGGCGGGCGACGCCGCTCCTGAACCCAGCGGCCCCGAGCTGGACGAGTTGAGGAAGGCACGCCGATGGTCACAGAGTACGGAAGACACAGCGGTGGGCTTCTGGCGACTTGGCCCCAGACAGCACAACGTTCCGCCGTCCTCCCGATGGTTGGCCGGTGGCATGATAGGTATGCCTGCATGGTGACCGTGTGCACACCACGGCCGCCAACCCCTCCGTGCCTCCCGAGACCGGTGGCAGGACCGAGCAGAAACTTGCGGACTGAACGGGAGAGCCAAAAGCCAGCGATCCACGCACGTGCGACCGTCGAAGTCACAGCGTTCGACGAAAACCTCCTCCCTCGGCCAGGCACTCAGCGCCAGCAGGGGAGACAGGATCAGACGCCCCACCGGCCACTTAAGGCCGAGGACGAACCACGAGACGGGCGGCTGCAGCAGCGGGCGGCCTGCAGATCCCAGATACGGTCTGTGCCTCTCATCACTCTCAATCGATCAACCATCGAGTCGGGTCAGCGTGTCGAACTGGCGAGCTCCACGGTGAGGCCGGCAGCGCACCAGCACCGGACCTCCGCGGCTCCCTTCACTCTTTCCACTGCCAGCCAACCGAGAGTCGGACCCAGTGCGGACGTGCAGAGCCTAGGCAGACCCCACAGGAAGCTCAACATTTTGAGGCAGCTCCGTGTCCCAAAGACGAAGCGGTGCACGTCGCCGTGTGAACCACCGACGGCCATTCTGGGACCGGTAACAGCCGTACTGGCCCCACTGCCACGACACAGACGGACGCCAGGCCGCGCTCCCCGGCGGGGGGATGGCGTCGAGCCTGACGAATGGAATGTGCAGGGTGGGGGGGAAAGGCCAAGTGCTCTGATGCCGGAGGGCTCCGGAGTCTGAACTTCGGGGGACAAAGAGGACGGGTCCTCTGCGACACCCCAGCCGCTTTCGCCAGCCAATACGAGTGCGATTAAATGCCAAATGACCCTCAGACAGGCGTGGCCCCAGGAAGAACCCTGGCCGCAAAGTGCATTCAAAGTGTCGATGATCAATGTGTCCTGCAATTCACATTAATTCTCGCAGCTCGCTGCTTTCTTCATCAACGCACGAGCCGAGTGATCCACCGTTAAGAGTTGTCTGAGTTTGTTTTCGGTCTCTCCCTCGCCAGAGGAAAGCGACCCGGACCGCACATACACTTCCCACATTAGCAGCACCCACCTGCACGCCGGTGTGAGCGCGTAGCAGGGTGGCGTGAAGCTGTGGGGAGCACCAGCCTGGTGCGGCCCGCGGAAACATATGTCTACTGGGAAAAAAGGGCGCCCAAGAGGCGATGCGTGCCCCCACGCACCGCAGCGACGGAGGCAAGATCTCCTCCACCATGTTGTTCGCTGAGTGTCACGAGGCATGCAGCAGCTTTGCCCGAGGAAAAGCAGAGGCGGAAACGGGACCAGCAATCGGTTCGGCAGCGTCACTGACCCGTGCACATGGCGGAGTGTCGGCGAGCGGACCACTGGTAGAGGTCGGGGCCTGCAATAGCCAGAGCTGACGGCCGCCCGGCCCGGCGCTGCTAAGCTGGGCAAGGAAACTCGGCAACGTGGGCTGAGAAAGAGAATAGATGGGGGAACAGAGGGATGGAGAGCAGAGGGTGTGGGGGAGAGAGAAAACGCATGGGGAGTCAGAAGATGGGAAGAGGGACTGGACAGGGATGCAGAGGGTGGGGGTGAGAGAAAGAAAGAGAATGATAATGGACGGTGTGCCGGAGGTGGCGAGGGATTGGCCAAGGGTGCCATGGGTGGCACGGGGGAATGGAGAGGGCAGAGCCATGAATGGCGGGGGAGAATGGATGGAGGTGCTGTGGGTGCTACAGGGGAGAATGGGCAAGTCGTGCAGTGGTTGGTGGGGGAGAATGGACAGGGATGCAGTGTGTGGTGGGGAGAATGGACAGGGGGCACCGTGGGTGGCGAGTAGAATGTAAGGGGATGCTGTGGGTGGCGGGGAGAATGGACAGTGGCACTGTGGTTGGCAGGGGTTAAGGCCAGAGGCACTGTGGTGGTGGAGGAATGGAGAGGTGGTGCTGTGGGGTTGTTTGGGTCTTGGAGGGAGATGGTGGTGGTGAAAGCATCCCACTCACTCCCAGCATCCCCTTCTCTGCACACATGCGGTGCACATTTTTGTGAGTCTGGATGGGATTCTGTTTGGAGGGTCAGTGTTGACTCGATGGGCCAAATGGCCTGCTCCCACAATGTAGGGATTGTATGATTAGGAGAGCTGTCAAACCAACAACTTCTAATTGGTGAAGTAAAAGACCAGGAGCCAATCTTTAAGCAGTTTTCCATTCATTCACTCAACTTGCCCTTTCAATTGAATTCCCTGAATTTAATGTGTTCTGTTGTAGTTTAATTATGATCCATGAAAAGCAACATCCAGTCACATCTGAGGGCAGAACCAACTCAACTGACTGAACAAGTGTAACAACTCTTCTGTATGCACTTTAGATGTGGCATCCTCTCCCTCTCTCTCTCTGTTGACCCGACGGGATTACCAGGGCTAGAATTACCACTCTCAAAATACAATTGCTGATCTACTGTTTGCTTCTGCTGCTTAACATAAGGATTTAAAAGCTGCTCGCCTGATCTCGCAGAAAGCACAAAAACAGACTGTTCACTTGCGCCTGCGCAGAGATAAAATTTCATTTGGAATAGATCACAAAATAACAACAGGTGCCACTCCCACACTCTGTGTTGCACATGGAGGGAGGGGAGGGGAACTAAAGTGTTTTACTCTCAGATGTTAGAGGGCAGGACAAAGTTTCAGCTAGTGGGAAGTTAAAATTAAACCCTGTGCTGTTTTCTGTTATAAAAACTCAAACCACATGGATTTGGTGAGATTAAAAAATGAAGGAAAGGGAGCTTGCAAAGTTTCCAAGCCCCCACAACACGCACACACAATTCCCTCTGCTTAGATGGAGACAGTGCTGCCCCCCTCTGTTTAGGAGTAAACTCTGGAAAGGTGGTGGTTTTGATAGTGAGGACGATGGTCTCCGGCCAGAGTTTGATACCAATCAGCTGGTAAATGGGGCAGAGAGATGGAATTTAATCTCCAGGCATTCTGGGAAATGTAATAATGGAGGAAAGTAATCAATAAATAGTAGGTCCCTACAGAGTGCTGAGGAACAAAGGAACCTTGCTGTCCAAGTCCAGAGATCCCCGAAGGTATCTGTACAGATAAAACTAGGGAATGAGGAAGGCATAGATTTTTTTTTTCATACAGAGGGTGGTGCGTGTGTGGAATGGGCTGCCAGAGGAAATGATGGAAGCTGGTACCATTATAACATTTAAAAGGCATCTGGTTGGTTATATGTATTGGAAGGGTTGAGAGAGATATGGGTCAAATACTGGCAAATGGGTCACAAGATTAATTTAGGATATCCAGTCAGCATGGGTGAGCTGGACTGCAGAGTCTGATTTCTGTGCTGTATGACGTTACCCGCCTAATTCAATGCAAGTTTCAGAAATATGTCTGCAGCTTTATGCTTTTAGACATTAACAATGTTTCCGAATTTATCATTTCAGCTGTTCTCAATTTTAAAATCAGCCATTTCTTGTGCGTCCCTGTCTTCCAGGTTGATTCATCACCATCCATTCTCTCTCTTTCCCGAGAAGGGCTTGATCCAGCAATCAAAGCGGGCTCAAGGTACGAGAAAGGATGGGGGCGGGGATGGACAGGGGCGCAGAGGCTGGGGGAGGAGAGAGAGAGAGAATGGATATGGGAGTAAAGGGTTGGGGGGAAAGAAAGAGAAAATGGACAGGGGACAGAGAGTGGAGGGGAGGAGAGAGACGTGGGGACAGAGAATGGGGGGCAGAAAATGATGGGGAGAGAGAGAGAATGGCTGGGCAGAGAGATTTGGTGAGTGCAGACTGTAAGGAGAGAGAGAATGCATGGGGACAGTGGGTTGGGGAAGTGACAGCACAAATCCCACCTTACCCAGGAATGGTGTCAGTGTTCCATGAACTGGAACCCACTCCATCAACAGCAGACTTGGGGGCAATCGTTTCTCAATAGACACATGGCTAAGACGGTAGATTCATATAATCCCTACGGGCCATAAAATTCAGACTGACCTTCCGACCACCCACTTTCCCTGCTGTTCCCCATAGTTAACCCACCCGACCTTGCAGATCTCTGGACACTTCAGCATGGCGAATCCACCCTAAACTTCAGATGGTTAGACTGTCAGAGGAAACTGGACACAAAGATGAGAACATGCCAAAGTCCACACAGCGAGCTGCATGAGAGTGGAATTGAACCCAAGTCCGTGGTACTGTGAGGCAGTGGTGCTAACCACTGAGCCACCATGGCACCCAGAGCTTTGGAGCTCTGCTTTGTCTTTGTAGCTTCTGATTTGTCATGAGCCTTCAGCAGAGGCTCTCTCCTCCTGACATTGTTAGACCACGCCTGCTACAACTTCGCTTTTCCAATTCTCCAGCCCTGAGCACACTGGTTCCTAAATCCTGGCGCCAGGCAGACACTGATGCAATCTGGTCTTCTGCTGCCAACTGCAGAGAATGGTAACAATCCCTGCCACTATTCTTTCCCTGACCACCACTGCCCCCTGCCCAACATTGTTCTTACTCCCACCACACAGCCAGTTAACTCCTCACTTGTGCAGACCTCTCTCAGATCCCCTTTATCTGTTTGACCTGTGCTGACACCCTCCTGACCCTGTCCACTGACCCAGTCAGAAGGCTTTGTCTGTAGAGGAATGACCATCTCCCAGAATAAAGTGTCCAGTTAACTTTCCCCCTTTCCCCCAACGTGTCTGCAGCCCGGCTTCCAGCTGCATCTTTCTGAGCCGAAGGTTCTCCAGCCTGTGTTTGCCCTGGATCACAGCATCCAGAGCATTTCAACTTCAGCAAATCGAAAGACAAGCCCAACCCTTGGAAGAGAAGGGGGAGAAACAGAACAGACATGAACGTGAAATCATTGTAGTGCGATCACTTCCCTTAAGCATGAATAGAGGTTTTCAGTCGTCCGTGAGTTTGTAACGCGTCTGACTCCAGATCAGAAGGTTGCGTGTTCAAATCGCGTCAGGTTCACTGAAATCGGCTTCTTACATTTCAAATCAAGAAAGAAGTACGTTCACTCCGTATATCGGTTGTGTCAAATCTTATTTGTGGAAACTTTCCATCACACGTGAAGCTTTGCTGTCAGTTTGATTTGTAAACACTGTGTTAGGGAGGTGGTGTGCCCATTGGTTGGGTAAATGCTCAGCTCCGCGCAATGTGAGAAGTGAAACACAAACTGTTCGTTCAGTTGGTGACCGCGGGGTGTGAATAACATTATACCGATATTTTTACAACATAATCTAGAGATTGCCATCCAGGAATTAGTTACATCAAACTGCCACGCAATGATGTTATGGCCTCAGGAAACTATAATAGACAATAGACAATAGATGCAGGAGTAGGCCATTCAGCCCTTCGAGCCTGCACCGCCATTCAACATGATCATGGCTGATCATTCCCAAGCAGTATCCTGTTCCAGCCTTATCTCCATAACCCTTGAGTCCACTATATTTAAGAGCTCTATCCAATTCTTTCTTAAATGAATCCAGAGACTGGGCCTCCACTGCCCTCTGGGGCAGAGCATTCCACACAGCCACCACTCTCTGGGTGAAGTAGTTTCTCCTCATAACGTGAAGATCGCTGGAATGATTTTCTACATCCGACTGCAATATAAACACAGATCATTGTTTGCAGTTTTGGTGGAACAAAAGACATCGTATTGGTGGATAATTACAATTAGTGCAAACACAGCTAGCCATCGATAAATATTAATCCTGTTCACTTCAATGGCCAAATTTCAATTCAGAAACCAAGTGCACTTGGCTGCTTGTAACATAGACAATATGGCAAAATGGCTCATAGGAGGAGAAATGCGGCATTGAGGAGGAGTGAAATGTTTGCTTTTGGTCACCTCCACAATTGTTAGAAAAACAGGTTGAAAGGATTCTTAAAAGGTGTCTGAAGTAGTGGTGAGGGATAACACTTCAGACAACGCAAAGGGGAAGACCACTTTCTAGTGGAAGAAAAATACATTCCTTATTTCTGAAAGAACTGGGAAACAGAAGAGGGAATGAAATCTGACTTGGGAGCTATTTCCTATTTGTTGAGGATGTTGCTTCATCACAGTCTTGGTTTAGAGCATAAGCTCTTCATCAGGAATAAAGGGTGTCCCAAGGGGGCTAAGAGATAAATGGGAAGGAAGTGAGGCCGGAGGGAAGGCAGCTGGGAGTGCAATAGGTAGATGGAGGTAGGGATTGATGGTGATAGGTCAGAGATGACGGTGGAGCAAATAGGTGAGAAGCAAGGTGGACAGGTATGACAGGTCAAGAGGTTGGTGTCGAATTGGAAGGTTGGATCTGGGACAAGGTGGGTTAGAGGAAATAAGGAAACTGATGAAATCTGCATTGATACCATGTGGTTGGAGGGTCTTAAAGCAGAAGTTGAGGTGTTTTTCCTATAAGTGTCGGGTAGCAAGAGTTTGGCAGTGGAGGAGGCCCAGGACTTGCATGTCCTTGGTGGAATGGGAGGGGGAGTTAAAGTCTTCCTGCACAGGGCGGTGTGTCGTTTAGATTTAGAGTCCCAGAGTTGTTCCCTGAAATGTTGCGCTAGTTGGCACCCAGTTTCCCCAATGTGGATGAGATCATATTGCGAGCAATGGACATAATCGTATAAATAGATTGCATAAATCTTAGCCTGCCAGAGTTTTTTTCTTTAATTAAATGAAAGAATTTTTTATTCAATTGGATGACTGCATGAAACGGTTTGTTGGTCAGATTTGAATCATCACTCCCAAATGAGACGATGCCATGAATATCAGTGAACTGCTCTTTTTGTTAAAAACTACAAGTTCTTGATTTGTTTTCACAACTTACTGGTATTCACACCTGCACATTCAATGTCAAACTCTGACATCAGAAATGAAATTACAGCATAAATTTTGACTTACAATATTCGAACAAACAAATTAATAGCACACAGTGAATAGCAAGTCTGATTAATAAGAAATTAAATTTGACCAAAAAAGTATAAAATCAAGACGGGAGATAAGAAATGGGGTAAGGGCAGAAGGCAAGAAATACAGCATCATAGAAAGTGCTCATCCAGCGAGTGCATTTTATCAACGATCACTGCAAAATATAAACACTCTGATATGATCCTCCGGTTTTAATGTAAACCATAGCCCCATACAGTAGGTACCATCAAAATGAGTTAAAAATACCAGCCTTGAGCAAATCCAGCTTCCAGCCTTACACCACCGCTTCTTGGAGCTTGGACCTTCCTCCAGCACCGGGGGGTTGTTGAACTCCTGGGCTCCAGCGGCCACGCCTCCACTGAAGAAGCTTTAGGAAGCAGATGCAAAGGCAAGATACAGAACATAGAACCTTTGGATATGAAAGCAGCTTTCAGAGACATTGAGCAGTAGCATCACATGTTTTGTACCCATCGACCTATGGGTTATCTACCCAGCACACTCATGCAGCACTACTCTACTTCTGTGCTCCCAGCAGCTGGATTGTGGATCAGTTTAAATTAGGTCCTATATCTCTGATTACATCGGTACACAAGGCAGTGAAGAAAGGTTTCAGCACACTGGCCTTCATCAGTTAGGGAATTGAGTATAGATGTTGGCAAGTTATGTTGTAGTTATACAGGACGTTGATGAGACTGCACCTGGAATATTGTGATCAGTTTTGGTCCCCTTGGTGTTCTGACTTCTGACTTCTTCATCTCTGGGTTTGTGTTGAACTTGATGGGATACTTTGTCCAACTCAGCATGTTTAAACAGTATCTCTCAGAGGGATTCATCTGAAACTTTTCAGGAGGTGAGCTCAACAAGATTGAACTATTCAAAGTTACTTGGACTCTATTTTAAACTTACATCAGGACCAGTAGTCAGAGACACGAACAGCATGGAAACAGACCCTTCGGTCCAACTTGTCCATGCTGACCTGATATCCTATATTAATCTACTCCCATTTGACAGCACCTGACCCATATACTCTGGCCGCTTATTTCATATATGTACCACCCTCTGCATGAAGAAATTGTCCCTTTAATATATTTCGCCTCTTACCCTAAACTTATGCCCTCTAGTTCTGGACTCCCCCACCCCAAGGAAAGGACATTGTCTATTACACTGTCAATGCCCCTCATGATTCTGTAACCTCTATTAGGTCCCGTCTCTGCCTCCGATGCTCCAGTGAAAACAGCCCCACGCTATTCAGCCTCTCCCTGTAGCTCAAACCCTCCAACCCCCAGCAACATTCCTGTAAATCGTTTCTCACAGAGAAGTCAACGTTTCAGTCCTGAAGAAGGGTTAATACCCAAAACGCTGACTACTCCACATCCTGGTGCTGCCTGGCTTGCTGTATTCTCCCAACCTCCTACTTGCCAACTTCGGGTTGCAATATGTAGTGACTCAGTGGTTACCACTGCAGCCTCACAGCGCCAGGGGCCCAGGTTTGATTCCAGCCTTGGGTGACTGTCTGTGAGGAATTTGCACTTTCTCCCAATGTCTGCATGGGTTTTCTCTGCGTGGTCCTGTTTTCTTCCATAAACTAAAGATGTGCTGGTCATGTGGATGGGCCATGCTTAATTGCCCATAGAGGTAGGTACATTAGTCAGAGGGAAATGGGTCTGGATGGGTTACACTTCGGAGGGTCGGTGTGGCCTTGTTCGGACGAATGGCCTGTTTCCACAGTGTAGCTAATCTCATCCAATACTTTTGTTACGAACGAATGGCAGAGTAGGCCGAACTTCTTCTCCAATGGTCTTGCGGTCTTCGGTTTCTCTGGATCATTTCATTGGCAATGTGCAGTCCCGGGCTCAATGAGCAACAGTGTCCACTGAAGGCAAAGCTCATTGGATCGTAGAACTCCCACAATGTGGAAACAAGTCCTTCAGCCGAACACATCTGCACTGATCTTCCGAAGACTAACCCACTCAGATCCATTTTCCTACCCTCCATAACTTGCACACAGACCCCAAAGCGTGGAATTATTCCTGGGTTCCTGGTGCCATTAGGCAGCAATGCTAACCCTGAGCCACCATGGAGTTGTGATTGTGGGGTGTCGGGAAGGCAATTGTAGTCCAGCAGAAGACTAAAACAGCCCACCTACTCTGCCACTGCACCCACTGTCAGAAATGGCAGGAGGTTCAGTCCTGGGAGGTGACCGAAGGCAGCATCAATGGTAGGATCTGATTGCTGGGAGCACTGGTGCCCCCGCTGGTGCTTCCGCAAGTTGTAGGAAAACATGAACCTCTTCCCACACTCGGTCCAGCTGGTGTGGATACATTGGATCTTCAGTAGGGCGGAGGAATTGCTGAAGGCCTTCCCGCAATTAGGGCAGCAGAATGGCCTCCCCCCCCCCTCCGCCACTGTCCCCCCCACCACCCCCAACACCCCCGTGTGGTCCAGCTGGTGATTCAGCAGTGTGGAGGAGCAGGTAAAGACCTTCCCACGTTCAGGGCAGGAGAACGGTTTCTCCCTGGTGTGGATAGACTGGTGCCTCAGCAGGGCAGAGGAATTGCTAAATGCCTTCCTGCACAAAGGGCAGCAGAACGACCTTTCTACCATTTGGACACACCAATGGGCCAGTAGGTCGGAGGAAAGAGCAATGCCCCTCCTGCACTCGGGGCACAAGAACGGCCTCTCAGTGTGGACCCACTGGTGACTCAGCAGGTGGGAAGACCTGCTGAAGGCCATCTCACACTTGGAGCCGGAGAACAGGCTTCCCCGGTGTGGACCAACTGGTCGTCAGCAGGGCAGAGGAATCACTGAAGGCCTTCCCACACTCAGGGCAGCAGAAGGGCCTCTTCCCCTCTGTGGACCCATTGGTGCTTCAGAACCCTTTCAAATTTCACAATACCCTTCTGATTGGAGGGAGACCAGAATTGCACACAATATTCTAAAAGTGGTCTCACCAATGTCCTGTACAGCCACAACATAACTTCCCAACTCCAATACTCAGTCAGAGGATTGGGAAAGCTTTCAAAACTCACAAAAAACAAACAGGAAAGAATGGAGGGAAAAACCGAATTTTTGAGAGTAAGCTTGGAAGCATCACTGAGAAATCGGCGGAATGGGTTTATTGGGGACACGTTCTCCTTAAATACACTATATACGTATTTCTCTTGTGGTCTTCGTAGTTTCTCTGTGCTGCAGTGTGTAGTGGCTCGTTGAAATAATGTCCTGATGCAGCTTCGTTTGTGGGTGTTGGGATGATTGCTTCTGTGGTTAAGTATTTGGTTTGTGTGTGCTGTTTTTCTGTAGATGATAGTTTGAAGTTACCCATTGACTGTTCACTCTACTGTAACATCTAAGATTGGAAGTTTAATGTTGTTCTCCTCTTTTTCAAACTCGGAGCCCCACTCAGGCCATAGTCTCACTACTTGGAACACCAACATACAGACTAGTCAAAGGCCTCCACTGAGGACTAAAACACCAAGTCGAAGATTCATGCCACTCCATTTACTCCATCCAAGAATTCCTGAACACCAAAGACACGAAGATAGAAGAGGATGGAATAATGTTGTTCTTTGACATAACAGCCCTGTTCACATCCATTAACATCAACATGGCCAAAGAAAACTGAAGACACTACCCGAAGAACCAAAGACAGAAACACAGCACCAACTTCATCAGCAAAGATAACACTGTCAACCTCGTGGTTACCACCCACTTTATATTCAGTAACAAGCCCTACAAACAAATCAACGAAATATTCATGAAACACTTCTGTCATCAAAAAATGAAACAAATTAGAGGAAACCTACAACACCATCAACAATCTCCTTACTGGCATAAAATTCCCAAAAGAGGAGAACAACAACAAATTGCCATTTCTCGATGTCACAGTAGACCGAACAATCAATGATAAATTCAAAACAGCCTCTACCGAAAAACAGCACACGCGAACCAAGTACTTAGCTACAAAAGTAATCATCCCTACACCTACAAACAAATCTGAACGAGGGCACTATTTCAACGGACCACTACACACTGCAGCACCCAGTGACTACGAAGACTGATAAGTAACTGTACAGCGCATTTAAGGAGAATGGGCAGCCAAAACAATACACTGCAAATTGCTTCCCTGACCGGGGATCGAACCCGGGCCGCAGCGGTGAAAGCGCCGAATCCTAACCACTAGACCACCAGGGAGATATTGGCGAAGTTTGACAGCTCTACTGAAAATTGCTTCCCTGCCCGGAAATCGAACCCGGGTCACGGGACTGCAGATGCTGGAGATCAGAGGAGAGAGAATGTAGTGCTGTAAAAGCACAGCAGGTCAGGCAGTACCCGAGGAGCAGGAGAATCGACGTTTCGGGCAGAAGCACTTCATGAGGAATCTTTTGATTCCTTTCGGGCATACACCCGCCTGATGAATGGCTTATGCCCGAAACATCGATTCTCCTGCTCCTTGGATGCTGCCTGAGCTGCTGTGTTTTTCCAGCACTACACTGTCAACACTAATTTTGGATATCTGGTCAGCATGGCAGGTTGGACCAAAGGGTCTGTACAACTCTATGAGAAGCATACTTTGACAAATGACAAACTATTGTATGTCCTTGTTAACAAGGCTTAGTACACCACATGGTTTACTAACCATTCTCCACAGGTCCTGCCCCTTCAATGACTGAATAACATATACATGCTGGTGCATAATCTCCTTCACTAGTATCTCCACACTACCCTAGGGAATTGCACAAGTAACAGCAAGAGTAAACAGCAGAAGGATTTTAAAAAAGTGAGGGTAAAAATCACAAGGCCCAGTAAAAGCAGTTGGAAAGTGAATGTAAAATGTCACTATGACAGGACAGGCCCCACATTTACTTCCCCTCCGTGCCACCCCCCAACCTGCCTCAACTTTCACCTCCCGGACCCAGTACCTTCCAGGTGACCCCATAGTTGACACAGGGGCCGCCCCACGACCAGCAGAACTCCACCACCCAGGCGGCCGAGGGTTCCCAAACAGGCCCTTAACTGTCACTTGTCTCTCTCTCTCTGACGTTATTCCCAATCGGTGGTATCCGTCCTAATAGTGGCTGACGATGTCTGAGTCGTGATGCGGTTTCTGACATGCTTGTCATTCACGTCTGAACCAGGGTGGCGAATTACTGCAGGGAATGGCCGAAACCACAAGGCATGGGTTTCAACTTTACCAGCTCATGAGCATCGCAGAGAACTGGTTTTGCGATTCAGTTCAGAGGAAACCGACCAAGAACAGAATATCACTGAGACCTCTAAAACCACATCCCTAGAATGGAGAGGATTTGGCGAGTGCGTCGATGCGAAAATGCCATTTGGACACTCGGCAAGTAGATGCAAAGGCTGCTGGCTGAAGAAAGCAGATCAAGGTGACAGTGAACGATAGCAGAGGATGGTTTCGATCCATCGACCTCTGGGTTATGGGCCCAGCACGCTCCCGCTGCGCCACTCTGCTGCCGCTTGGGGAGCTCGTTGCACAGAACACTTCAGGTTTTTGTCTGGCACGTGGCAGGCACCTTCGAGCCTGATGTCAAAGACCTCCACTGCTGTCGTGTGATATGCTGTTTCGCAGACGTATGGAGGCTGTGTAAATATAAACTTTTTTCTAAATTCCCACATTCTTTCGGTCGAACTGTGATTTCACACTGAATCACAACATGTGTCACAGCGCAGACGGAGGCTATGCGGCCCACCTTCGCTCTGCTGGTTCTACACTTAAGTAAACGTGTGACTCTAGTCGTTTCATTCTCTCGCCTTCTCAGGGTAAATCTGCACAGCTGAACGTGACCACCGAATTCCCTTTTGGGTCCATTGAATCTTCCTCTTTGTCAATGTCAGACAGGGACTTACTGACCCTAACCACTCCCTGTACGAAAACGTTCTTCCTAATGTCACTTTTACTTCTTTTCCTCGTGACTTTAAAATTATGCCGAATCGTTATGGATCCTTTCAGACGTGGGAACGTTTTCACAACATTATTTCCTGTTTCTAGGTCCCTCATGACTTGGAAAAGTTCGGTTCTCCGAGGAGAGCTGTCCCAATTTTCCAATCTACCATGATTGCTGACATTCCTCAAACACTGCACCACTCACGTCAACCTGTTGAACACTATGGTAAAAACAATGACTGCAGATGCTGGAAACCAGATTCTGGATTAGTGGTGCTGGAAGAGCACAGCAGTTCAGGCAGCATCCAAGTAGCTTGTTGAACACGATCTCCAACCATTTCACTTCTCTGTTTTCTGCCTCATTCGTACTCCAGGCAGCCCACGCTCGTTTCACGAAGGTGCTTTTTGAGAAAGTTAATCAGGCAGTTTTGCACAAGTCAAGTTAAAAAAACTGCGGGCTCGTCCGGGTTTTGAACCCGTGACCTCTCGCAAGTCGGCGTGCTAACAGACCCTGAGCGACAATCATGCGCCTGGACCAACGAGCCAGAAAGCACGTATCCCTATAACGCCCCACACCTCTTGAGCGACCTAAGACATGCTCAGCATGAAATACGTTTGAGATTGCTCAAAGAATTGCAAGCGACAAAGACTTTCCCGAACAACTGCTTCTCATCCAGTCTCCCTGCTGCTCTTTGTCCCGTCCCTCGGAACCGGGCTCTCTCCACTGGCAGATAATTCAACCATTTTGTTTCGAAACTTTTCTCTGACACACGAGCGGCCAGTGATAAGTATTGCCCTCCTGAACATCGGATACAGAGAACAGGAGAAGACCACGCATGTGAAACAGGGAATTCTCATCCATTGTTTCAGGTTGCACAAATAGGAAAAAAATGTTTCTGACGGAAGCTTACAATCCTGGTGGCTTTTGTGAGAAACGCCAAGAGGTTTTTGGACATTGTCAGGGTTTGGTTACCAACTGAGGTTTCCAGGGTCTGAGCCACACAACAGGTGGCAGGATGGAGAAGGGAATGTGGACTTGGGTTACATCCCCATGATAGAGTCATAGAGCTCGACAGCACAGAAACAGGCCTTTCAATTCCAACATGTCCATGCCGATCAGATATCCCAAATTGGTCAGGCCGCTTGCGGAATACTATGTTCAGTTCGGGTCTCCCTGATTTAGGAAGGGTTTTAAACTTAAAACGACTCAGAAAAGATTAACAAGGATCTTGCCAGGGTTGGAGTGTTTGAGTTATGGAGAGAGGTAGAATGAGCTGGGGCTGTTTTTCTGGCGTATCAGAGGCTGAAGGGTGACCTAATAGAGGTTTATAAAATCATGAGGGGCATGGGTAGGGTAATTAGACAAGGTGTTTTCCCAGAGTGGGGTGTCCAAACCTGTCCAAGGGCAGAAGTTTCAGGTGAGAGGGAGAAGATTTAAAAGGGGCATAAAGAGGTAACCTTTACACGCAGAGGGTGGTGTGTGCTGCCAGCGGAAGTGGTAAACGCTAGTAAAATTACTACACTTCAAAAACGTCTGGATGAGGACATTAACAGGAAGGCTTTAGAGGGATATGGGTCAAATGCTGGCAAATGGGACTAGGTTTGTCCAGGATAGCTGCTGGTCATGAATGTGTTGGACTGAATGTGTTGGACTATTTCCGTGCTGTACATCTTTGTGACTCTCCGTCCAATGCTCACTTACTGTCCCCTTCAATAACAGTATAATTGGAAGTATATTGACATATCTAAAACACAATATTACAACAAATAATTATCATCTAATCTTAGAGAATCACAGATAGTGCATTAAATGCTTCAGTAACACCAGACAGATCTGTGTCCCTTTTTACGTTCCAATACTGATAAGTGCCATGAGGATCTGAAAGCGTGGAGAGACAGAATGTGAAATTCCTACCCTTGGATTCACAGCCTCGGCCTCCAGTTGCTACAAGTGAACAGTGGTTTTTCGCCCCCCCCCCCTTCTTTCTCTCCCAGGATGAGGAATGGGAAGGGAGAAATGCTGTTTTTCTCCCAGATGTCGCGCAGAGGTACGGAGTTTCGCTCTGAAACTGATAGGGCTGTTTCTGCATTGTGACGTCCACAATCATGGCAGAGAATTCTTGGAGGAGCCAATCGGACCGCAGAGTTGAGAGTGTGGTGCTGATAAAGCACAGCAGGTCAGGCAGCATCCGAGGAGCAGGAGAATTGGTGTTTCAGGAATGAGGCTTGTGAGCCCAGGGGGTAGAGAAATAAATGAGAGGGGGGTGGAGATGCGGGTGGGTGGGGGAAGTTGGCTGAGACTGTGACAGGTAGTGAAGGTGGGGTAATGGCGATAGATCAGAGAGGAGTTTGGAGCGGATAAGTGGGAAGGAAGATGGACAGGTCATGAGAGCGGTGCTGAGTTAGAAGGTTGGGTCTGGGATAAGGTGGGGGGAGGGCAAATGAAGAAACTGGCGAAATCCATATCACTCCCGTCTGGGTGGAGGGTCCCAAGGTGGAAGATGAGGCGTTCTTCCTCCAGGCATGGGGTGGTTAGGTTTTGACGATTGAGGAGTCCCAGGACCTGCATGTCCTTGGCGAAATGGGAGGAGGAGTTAAAGCATTCAAACACTGGGCAGTGGGGTTGCTTTGTGCATCTGTCCTGGAGATGTTCTCTGAAGTGTTCTGCAAGTAGTTATCCTATCTCCCCAAGGTAGTGGAGACCGCATCAGCAGCAATGGATACAGTAAATGATGTGTGAAGAAGTGCAGGTGAATCTATGATGGACGTAGAAGGCTCCTTTAAGGCATTGGACAGAGGTAAGAGGGGAATTGTGGGCGCAGGTTTTCCAATTCTTGCAGTGGTGAGGGAAGGTGCCAAGATTGGAGAGTGGGTTGGGTTGGGGAGCAGATTAGATGCGCTTGGAGGCCATCATCGACCATATTGGAGTGGAAATTGTGGTCTTTGAAGAAAGAGGCCATCTGATGTGTTCTGTGGTGGAACTGGTCCTCCTGGGAGCAGATGTGGTGGAGGCGGAAGAATTGGGAATCAGGGATAGCGTTTTTACACGAGGCAGGATGGGAGGAGCTGTAGTCCAGGGAGCTGTGGGAGTTGGTGGGTTTGTAGAAGATGTCCGTGTTGCATCGGTCTCTGTTAGAGGGAGAGGTCCAGGAAAGGGAGGGAAGTGTCTGAAATGGTCTAGGTGGACTTAAAGTCAAGGTGTAATGTGTTGGTTAAATTGATGAAGTGTCCAACCTCCACGTGGGAGCACAAGGTGGCACCGATACAGCCATCAATGTAACGGAGGAAAAGGTGGGGAATGGCCCCGGTGTAGCTGCGGAAGACTGACTTTTCTATGTACCTAATGAAGAGACAGGCATAGCTGGTGCCTACGCCTGTGCCCATGGCTACCCCTTTGGTCTGGCAGAAGTGGGAGGATTCAAAGGAGAAATTATTGAGGGTGAGAACCAGTTCAGCCAAATGAATCAGTGCATCATTGGAGGGGTACCATTGGGGACCCCAGGAGAGGAAGAAATTTGAAGGCCTTGGAGCCACAGTGCCATCCAGTGATGTCCATGTGTTTTAAACTGCCTGTCTCGCATTGGTCAACTGCCCTCGCATGTGCCTGGAGATTGACCAATTGGAATTTCTGGAGGACCGGAAGGCTGTTAGGTCATCCTGTCAATCAGAACCCCCTATGTCTGATTGCAGAAGTTGGACCATGAGTTCCTGAAGCTGTTGCGCCTCTCTCTCTGAACGAAGATTGAGCTTCACCCCAGACTGCAACTTCCTTCCTCTATATGATATCTGTGAGTACCACACACTCTTTTCTCACCCTCTCCTTTTCCATTTATTTTCTCATTCTGAGGTTAACTTGTTGACTTTGCAGGAGATGAAAGTGGGTAGAGTTTATAGGATGAGAGGGCTTGTTCCAGCTGCTCATGGTATTGGTGAGACCACAGCTCAAATATATTCTGTGAATTTCTGGGTCATTTCCTTAAGGAGGGATGTACTTGTATTGGAAGCAGTTCAGAGAAGGTTCACTCGACTGATTCCTGTCATGAAGAGGATTGTCTTATGAGGAGAGGTTGAGCAGATTGGGTTAGCAGTCACTGGCTTTGAGAAAAATGAGGGGTGACGTCATTTTAAACCAATAAAACTCTGAGGGTTCTCATGAACACAGGTTCTGATAAAATGCTTCCCAGTCAGAAAGTCTAGAGCTCACTTACACAGATTACAAATCAGGGCTCTCCCAATATCAGGCAGAAATGATGAATTTATTCTCTCGTTAATTTGTGTAATGCTTCCCCACAGAGAATAATGGATTCTGGCCCATGGAATGTCTTCAAGGCTGAATTGAACATCATTTTGAGTGACAGGTATTTGAAAGGTTATAGACAGCAGGCAGGAAATGGAGATAAGGCCACAGCAGCACAGACATGATCTTGTGGAATTGCAGAGCAAGCCCCATGAGCTGAATGGCCCACTCCTAGCCCAGTCTCTTACAGCCTGTGTCCAGGACAGGAGAAGGCGAGCATAGGTCTGTCAGTCAAAATTTTTCAGCATTTTTAGGAGAACGGGAATGAGGGTGATAATAGCTACAGCAGAGTAAGAATGGAGGGTGACTGTAGCATTAAGATTCACATTTTTGAGGGAAGGAGAAACGAAAGAATGTTCCACAGAAACCAGAATTGTCTGTTTTGAATTTCTATACTGTCTAGACAGCAATGTCTTCTGTAATCTCCTTTTACAGGATACGCGAAAGGGTGGATTAACAGCCAGAAATCTCAAAACAAGATCTGATAGAGACAATCAATTTATTGACACGGGAATATCATCGGCCTTTGAATCTAGAAGATTTTTGTTTCTCTCCTGTCCTGTCTGCTTCACAAGGTTTCAAACATCAGTGAGACTGAGGAATGCATACCTGAGTGAGAGTGTTCCAATGAACTGACTGTGGGAAGAGCTTTAAGCGGCTACACAGCCTGAAATAGCAACATCCCAGTCGCAGCAGTAATAGATGGAACACATTCCGTCCATGAGTGGTCTTTCAACTGATTGTCAAAGCTGGAGAGAGACAAGGATTCCCACATCATGGGGAAATCGTGGGAGCAAAGTAATATCTTCGCCCTTTCCATTCCTCATCCTGGGATGGAGAGAGAGAGGGAGGAAACACTATTCACTTGTCGCAACTGAAGTGAATCGAGGGAGGGAGCAGACTCTGCAAAGGTGTCAGATGCTCTCTGTTCTTCTTAACGGTATATATTTTTTTTTCCCCTCAGTTTGACACGTTTATTTAAATACAATTTGCATTGTGGAAAAAGATCGCTTCTTTCCTCGTGTTCAGAATTAAAAGGGTAGTTAATCGTGGGATGGAGCAGAATCTAAGGGATTGGCACGTTGATATAAAATGTAGACATATGTTGCTTCATATAGTGTATATCTGATTATTCGCTGTTATAAAAGCTTTGTGGCTATTATTTTTCACATTCTAATCTAGCATTGAAGTTATACTCTGTATTTCTTGTTATCTTTTTTATTGAGTAGGACAGCAGAAAGTCATTCAGCAACTTTACTGGTTTGTTTTTCTCAAGAAGCCTTGACATTTCATTTACATTGTCCTTGATTCAGCTCCATTTCCAACGCCTTTGTAGGCAGCTTGTTCCAGGTTATTGTCACCGAAATGAAGATTTCCTCCATACACACTTACGGCTATCTGGCTGCATGAGGGTTTTCGGGTTTCTGTGTCCTGGATAATATGCGAACAAGCATCTGACAAACTACAGGAATTGTCACCTATGTAATGTTCATTTAACAGCACTGACTGTGATCACGTATTTTGTGAATTTATTTTTGCAGGAAGACATATAGAAAGAAATCTGAAAGCAAATGGTACATAAACTTCTGACAGAGCCACTTGATTCATTGGAACTTGAATATCAGCAACCATTCAAATCGAGAAGAAACGTTTGCTTTTGTCTGCTTGAGAGATTTTGGACACTTAAGCAGGAAGAATACGGAGACACCCGAGTGAGGGAGATTCAGTGCACTGACTGTGAAAGGTGCTTGAATCAGTTACTCAGTTTGGGGAATCAAAGTCTCACCCCTCACGGTGGAGTGAGACTGTGTACCCATTCTGTTGGTAATTTCAAATCCAGAGCGACACAAGGAAAGCTCTCCCCATGGGGAAACTGTGGAAATGTGCGGACTGTGGGAAAGGGTTCCCTTTCCCGTCAGTGCTGGAGACTCAGTGATGCATTCACACAGGGGCGAGGCCATTCTCCTGCTCTGTGTGTGGGAAGAGATTCAGTTGGTTGTGCAACCAGCTGATGCACTGGCATGTTCACATCGGGGAGAAGCCATTCACTTGCTCCAAGTACAGGAATACATTCGTCAATTCTCCCGGCCTGCTGAAACATTCTTGGGTCCGCACTGGGGAGAGGCCGTTCACCTACTGTCACTGCAGGAAGGGGTTCATGAGTTCATCCACCCTGCAGACATACCAGTGGGTCCACACTGGGAGAGGCTGTTCTCCTGCCCTGACTGCAGGAAGGGATTTGGATAGGTGGACAACTTCCCGAGGCACTAGTGAGTTCATGTGCCATCACTGTGATTGAAGGAGCAATGGCCAAGTGGTATTGTCAACTGAATTACCCACTCAACTGTGGGAGCTCCCAGGTTTGTATCCTACCACGGTAGGTTGAAATTTAGTCAGAAATCTGGAGTTCAGAATCTAATGATGAAACTATTTTCAGGGGGAAAACATCCTCATCTAATTCACTCATGGTTTTTTTTTAGGGAAGGAAACTGCTGTTGTGGGAAAGGATTCACTCAGTCGTCCCAGATGCATCCTTTACCCGGTCTGGCTTACACATGACTCCAGACTCTCTGCAATATGGTCGACTTTAAACCCCTGCCCCTGGAAACTGAGTGGGGAGAAATTTACTTAAATATAGTGTGTGGGTAACCAATGGTAAAGCAACTGGGACAGCAGGGGAGGTCAGGGATGTGTGTGTGTGCTTTGAGCTTCAGCTGTTGAAGAAAAGGAAAGCTACTTTTTGTAATTTTTTTTGCTGGGGAGATCATGAAACTGTAACAAAGTTGGGTCGCAATAAAGGTTGCCTAAATTCGGACTCAGACATTGAAAGATTTAAAATCGAACGGGCTTCTGTTTTAAAGCTGCTCACTCAGCTCCCAGCACTAAGTTGCCAAAGTCTTGAATCAAAAGAAGTAGTGAATCAGTAGCAAGTATTGTTAGAGACTGTTAAGATCTCTGCAGGTACTGCATTGTTTCATCAACATCGTAATGTTTACTGGCACCAGCAGGAAGTGTTGTGGCTGTGTTCATGAGAAACAACGTTAAAAATCACATAACACCAGAATATAGTCCAACAGGTTCATTTGGAAGCACTAGCTTTCGAACCGCTGCTCCTTCATCAGGTAGCTGTGGATCAGGATCATAAGACACAGAATTTCTAGCAGAGGATCAGTGTCATGCAACTGAAATGATATATTGAACAAACCAAGATTGCTGTTGAGTCTTTCATCTTTTAGAATGGATTGCAGGTTTCAGTTCATTAATATGCAAATCCTAGAACTTCTTTTAAGTCATATCCTCGAGATAACTGAAGGTAATTAGGATAGTGAAGAAGGCGTTTGGTATGCTTTCCTTTATTGGTCAGAGTATTGAATACAGGAGTTGGGAGGTCATGTTGCAGCTGATCAGGACATTGGTTTGGCCACTGTTGGTATATTGCGTGCAATTCTGGTCTCCTTCCTCTCGGAAAGATGTTGTGAAACTTGAAAGGGTTCATGAAAGATTTACAAGGATGTTGCCAGGGTTGGAGGATTTGAGCGATAGGGAGAGGCTGAACAGGCTGGGGCTATTTTGCCTGGAGCGTTGGAGGCTGAGGTGTGACCTTATAGACGTTTACAAAATTATGAGAGGCATGGATAGGATAAATAGACAAAGTATTTTCCCTGGGATCGGGGAGTCCAGAACTAGAGGGCATTCCTTTTGGGTGAGAGGGAAAGATATAAAAGAGACCTAAGGGGCAACTTTTTCACGCAGAGGGTGATACGTGTATGGAATGAGCTGCCAGAGGATGTGGTGGAGGCTGGTACAATTGTAACATTTAAGAGGCATTTGGATGGGTATATGAATAGGAAGGGTTTGGAGGGATATGGGCTGGGTGCTAGCAAGTGGGATTAGATTGGGTTGGGATGTCTGGTCGTCGTAGACAGATTGGACCATAGGGTCTGTTTCCATGCTTTACATCTCTAAGACTCTATGACTCTATTTTATAAAAAGAAGTAATAGCTCAGACAATGCATGGAAGGTGTGAGGTTCAAGACTGTCAGTATCCCAATCTTGAGTCAGACTGGTTCTATTTCCAAAGTAGGAATTTATAAAATATTCCATGCATTGACTGCCTGCAGATTGTGCACTTTTTGAGCAAAGTACAATGTATTTGCAAATATAATTCCGCAAATTCACCCTATTTACTTACGTGCATGTGTGTGTGTATGAGTGTGTGTGTGAGAGAGAGAGAGACTGTATAGTGTAGTGGAGTCACATGTAGTGCGACATCAACCCAAGGTCCATTTGAAGCCATCCTCATGGCTATTGATACCCAAGTTTGGAATCCAAGTTGAACTTAGCCTCTGCTCGGCCACCAGAAATGATTAAGCAGTTACACAACACACGTTGGAGCGTGTAAGGTGGGACTTGTCTTTTGATTTGCAGAAGGTGGGAGGCTCTGGATGCTGTGATTCAGGGCAAACACATGCTGGTGGACATTCGGCTCAGAGAGATGGAGCTGAAAGCCAGGCTGCAGACCTTTGATGAAAAAGATAACCAGGCATTTTATTCCAGGAGTTGGCCATTCCTCTCCGGACAGACCCTTCTGATTGAGTCAGTGGACAGGGTCAGGAGGTGTGAGCGTGGATCAGGCAGGTAAAGGGGATCTGAGAGAGGGCTGCAAGGGAGTGGAGGAGCGAACTGGCTGGGTGCTGGGAGTACGAACAACATTGGGGAGGTGGTGGTAAGGGACAGAATAGTGATAGGGATTGTCTCCGGTCTCCGCAGTTGGTAGCGGGAGGCCAGATGACATCGGTGTCTATCTGGTGCCAGGATTCGGGAACCAATGTGCTCAGGGCTGAAGATGTGGGAAAGGGAGGTTACAGCAGGTGTGGTCCACAAATGTCAGGAGAGAGCCTCTGCTGCGGGTGTGTGAAAAGTTAGAAGCTAACTCTGGATGGCACAGTGGCTCAGTGGTTAGTACCGCTGCCTCAGAGTGCCAGGGATCCATGTTTGATTCCGTCCTTGGGCAACTGTCTGTGTGGACTTTAGCACGTCCTCCTCCTTGTCTCTGTGTGGGTTAACTGCGAGTGCTCTGGTTTCCTCCCACAGTCCAAAGATCTGCAGTTTAGGGTGGATTGGCCATGCTTAACTGTACAGATTAGAGTGGGTTAGCCATGAGGAACTGCAGGGCTGTAAGGTCAGCAGATGGGTCTGAATGGAATGCTATTTGGAATGTCAGTGTGAATTTGATGGGCCGAATGGCCTGTCAGAATTATAATTTTACTGCTTTCGCCACGTATATATTGAGAAATGATTGACCCAAGTCTGCTGTGGGAGGAGTGGGTTCCAGTTCATGAGATATCAACACCAGCCCTGGGGAAGGTGGGATTTGGGCAGTCTCTCCCCCCCAACCCTCTTACCCATTTCCAATCTCTCCCCATCCATTCTCTCTCAACCCCCACCCTTCTGCCCTGCATTCTCTTCCTCCCCACCTCTGCCCACCAGTGTTTCCCTTCTCCCTCACCATCGGTCCCCACAATCTTCTCCATTCCCATCACCCTCTGTTCCCCCCAGTGTTCTCATCCCCCCACTCTCTGTCCCCCTGTCAATGATCTCTCTCACCCCCTGACACTCTGTCCCGCCATCCATTCTCTCTCCTTCTCTTCCATCCACTCCCTGTACTTGTGGATGCCTCAAACCCTCTTCGATCGCTGTATCAAACCCTTCTAGGAAGAGAGACAGAGAATGGATGTTGATGACTCTACCTGGTAGACACAGCTGCACGAGAAATGACTGATCCTTAAAATTGAGAATAGCTAAAATGATATATTCAGAAATATCATGAAAGCATGTTCAACTTTATAGAAAAGCTGCAGACATCTTTCTGAAACTTGCACTCAAATATGTCCAGTTAGTCCACAGTTGAGGACAGGGTGTAAGTTGGGGATGGCCTATTCCTAGTCTTGTGAAATTGATTCTGACTATGCAGAAATAGAACCATAGAGTTGTACAGTATGGAAACAAACCCGTCGGTCCATGCTGACAAGGTATCCTAAATTAATCTTGGCCCAGATACCCATCCAAATGTCTTTTAAATTTTGTAATTGTACCAGCCTCCACCTTCTGGCAGCTAATTCAATACATGCACCACCCTTTGCGTGAAAAATTTGCCCCTTAGGTCCTTTTTATATTTTTCCCCTCTAACCCAAAATGAATGCCCTCTAGTTCTGGACTCTCCCACCTAGCGAAATGACCTTGTGTATTTAACATATCAATGCCCCTCATGATTTTATAAATCTCTATAAGGTTTTATAAACCCTCAGCATCCAACGCTGTATGAAAAACAACCCCAGCCAATTCAGCCTCTCCCTGCAGCTGAACCCCTCCAACCTTCGCAACATATTTATAAATCGTTTTTGAACCCTAAGTTTCACAACATCATTGCTACTCATGATTAATAGGCTGTGAACAATCTATCTTGTTCAGGGCATAAGAGGGGGCATTAACTTTCGAACTGTTTTTTTCTGACCCTGAGGTCCCTTTTAAATCTTTTCCCTCTCAACCGAAATCTATGCCCTCTAGCTTGGGATTCCCCTACCCTGGGGAAAAGACATTCAAAAGTTGAGGATTCACACAAAATGCAAACGCAATAAAATGTCGAGCTTCACGTTAAAAAAAATGTGGCTTCAGCCTTTTTTTAAACTGCTGTTGACATTTGACATTCGGGTTCAAAACCTTGTCAGCAACACCGGCGTCGCCAAAGACCACACTGCGCATACTCCTCGGTGTCAGTAAGTACTGCGCATGTTCAGCGGTGTTCACAAGAACGGCGCATGCTCTGCGCTGTCCGCAATTACGTTCCGCGACCTTCTTTTGATGGACCAATGGGGAACTCGGGATGACCGGAAGGAGCCTGGTTCTTTTGTCAATCAGAGCCTTGCTATTGTCTGAATGCGGAAGTTCGACCATGAGCTTCTGAAGCTGCTCATGCTGTTGTTCCTCTCTGAATAAAGATTGAGCTTCACCCCAGACTGCAACTTCCTTCCTCTGTCCAACATCTGTGAGTATGGCACTTTCTTTTCTCACCCCCTATTCCATTTTTTTTCATTCTGGGGTTCAATTTTTGTTTTGCAGCAATTGAAAGGAAAGGAAGTGAATTCCGGCGAGGGGAGAGACTCTGGAAAAGTTGGTCCAAGATTGTGTCTCAGTTAGCAAACACATGGCAAATGTAGTAGCACAATGTGAAGTTATCGCATTTGCTGTTTTTAAAAAAAGCAGAAAGGAGACGCATTCCTTAAATAGTGATATATTGGGATGTGAAGAAAGTGAGGACTGCATATGCTGGAGATCAGAGTCGAAAAGTGTAGGGATGGAAAAGCGAAGCAGGAGATTCGACATTTCAGGCACGAGCCCTTCATCAGGAATGATGTGTTGATGGACAAACACACCTCAGCGTCCTTCTATATCAGCAAGCAATGAGCAAGGCAAGTGGTACATTAGCAAGAGGAATTGAGTTCAGAGGTGGCGATATCTTCCTGCAGTTGGGGATGGGGGGGAGGTGGGGGGAGAGAGGGGTGTCATTGAATATATTCAAGGCTGAGTTCATTTGAATTTTCGACAACAAGGAAGTGGATGGTTATTTGGGGAAGCAAGAAAATGGGTTTAAGACCAGTATAGAACAGTTAGACAATCAGACAGTGCAGAAACAGACTGTTCTGTCCAACTAGTCCATGCTGACTATGTTCTCAAACTCAACTAGTTGCACTTGCCAGTGTTTGGCCCATATCCCTCTGAACCATTCTTATTCATGTGCTGATCCAAATGCTTTTTAACCCTTTTAACTGGACTACATCCACCACTTGAACTGTATTTAATTTATTCATTGTCACATGTACTGAGGCACAGTGAAAAGCGTTGTCTTGCGATCAAAAAGGCAGATCACATAGTTAAGTAGCATAATAAATAATAGGTAAACAGCGGCAAAAACAAAAACACAAGTTCAGGCAAATCCTGAGAGTTTGAGAGTCCATTCAGCGTTCTAACAATAGGGTAGAAACTGTTACAAAACTGGCTGGTGCGTGTGTTCAGGCTTCTGTACCTTCTCCCTGATGGTAGAGGTTGTAGACAAACATTGCCAGAGTGGGATGGATCTTTAAGAATGCTGGGCGGCTTCCCTTGACAGCAGGCCTGGTAGATGGATTCTATAAATGGGAGGTTGGCCTTTGTGATTGTCCGGGCTGAGTTCACCACTTTTGTAACCGTCTCCAAGCGTGAATGGTCCAGTTGCCATACCAGATAGTGATACATCCAAGACAGCTTGTTGTGGATGACCACTCCCAGGAGCTTGACACCCTCCTCTCATTCCACCTCTGTGCTGTTAATGGGTATGGGGGCATGAGTCAAAAGTCAATAACGAGTTTCTTGGTTTTGCGAGCATTGAGATCTAGTTTGTTTTCAGTGCATCATTTTACCAGGTCTTCCACCTCCCGTCTGCAGTCTGTTTTGTTGCCATCTGAGATTTGACAGACTATGGTGACGCCAGTGAACTTGTAAATGGCATTAGTCTTGTATTTGGTGACGTGGCCATGGGTATACAGTGAGTACAGTAGAGGGCTTAGTATGCACCCCTGGAGGGCTCCAGTGTTGAGTGTTAGTGAGGATCAAATATTGTCCGCAGTCTTCACTGATTGTGACCGGTGGGTCAGGAAACTGAAGATCCAGTTGCAGAGAGTGGGGCTTCGTCCGAGATCACGAAGTTTAGTAATCAGTCTCGAGGGGATAATAGTGTTGAAGGCTGAACTGTAGTCAAGTAGGATTCTTACGTAGCTGTTCTTGGTGTCAAGATGCTGTAGGGAGGAGGGAAGGGCAAATGATATGGCATTTGACATGGATCCCAATTTTCCGATAGGCAAACTGGAGTGGGGCAAGAGTAGTGGGAAGGCTGGAGTTGATTAATGCCATGACCAGCTTTTCAAAGCAATTCATGACCACCGAAGTTAGGGCAACTGGGCGGTAGTCATTGAGACGTGTTGCATGAGTCTTCTGAGGCACAGGGATGATGTTGGCCCTCTTGGAAACAGGCAGGGACAATGGCCTGCTGCAGGAAGAGGTTGAAGATATCCGAGAAGATCTCTGCCAGTTGATCTGCACATGCTCTGAGTGCATGGCCTGGTCCTACGTCTGATCCCATCGCTTTCCTTGGATTCACACGAAGGAAAACTGATCTGACCTCTGGACTTTCTCTGGACATTCATTCCACACGCAAACTACTCTTTTTTTAAAAAAAAAGGGTGCTTCTGATGTCTTTTTAAAATCTTTCTCCTCTCACCTTAAAAATTTTCTCCCTTATCTTGAAGCTCACATCTGAGTGAAAGGACATCTCTATCCTTCATGATTTTATAGTCCTCTGTAAGGTCACCTCTCAATATCCTATGCTCCAGTGAATAAAAAAAATCCCAGTTTATCCACCTAGATGTAGGTAGATTAATATCCAGTCATGATCTGTTGAATGCTGGTGCAGGCTTGAAAGACCAAATGGCCTACTCCTGCTCCCAAGTTTCTCTCACTGTACAGTCTTCACAATCAGTGAAGACTGCGGACAATATTTGATCCTCACTAACACTCAACACTGGAGCCCTCCAGGGGTGCATACTCAGCCCTCTACTGTACTATAGGACACAGGAGCAGAAATTAGGCCAATCAGTCCACTGGGTCTGGTCCACCATTCAATCATGGCTGATAAGTTTCTCAACCCCATTCTCCAGCTTTCTCCCCTTGATACTCAAGAACCTGTCTGTTTCAGTCTTAAATATACTCAGAGACTTGGCTACCGCAGCTTTCTGTGGCAGTAAATTTCATAGATTCGCCACTGTCTGGCTGAAGAAGTTTCTCCTTATCTTGGTTTGAAAGGATTTTTCGTTTACTCGAAGGCTGTGCCCTCGAGTCCTCATCTCTCCTACCACTGGAAACATCTCCCCCAACATGCACTCTGTCCAAGCCATTCAGCATTCTTATGTTTCAATTAAATCCCCCCCCCCCCCCCCCCCTAGTGTTAGCCTGTTAATCAGCATGAACCAGACTTTTCAGGATGAGGCAGAGCAGGGATTAGGTTCAGTAAAATGAGAAGGAAAGGAGAGTGTGTGGGATGGAGATTTTCAGCTTTTAGGGAATAAGGGAGGAAAGAGAGTTTTCTATAAATTATAATCGAACGGACGGGATAACGGACCGAGGATTCGCAGATGGAGTTTACTTTAGCCGAACGTGAGGTGTTTCATTTTAGGAAAGCAATCCAAGACTTAACCAGTTAATAGGGAATGTTGCTAGTGAGGGTGAGAATAGGTGGACAGGGCAGATGAATGTGTGGCTGAGGAACTGGTGCATGGGAGAAAGGGTCCAAAAATGTGAGTATTGGAATCTCTTCTGGGGTAGAAAAGACCTGTACAAGAAGGATGGATCGCACCCAAATTGGAAGGGGACTAATATATTGCTGGGAGATTTGTGAGAGCTCCTCAGGAGGATTTAAACTAGTAAGGTGGGGGTGGGTGGGGGGCAGGGATTGCTGGGACCCAGAGAAATAGTGAGGAAAGAGATCAATCTGTGACTGGTCCAGATGGGAAAGGGATTGAGTCAAACAATCAGAGCAGGAAGTAACAAAGCAGAGAACAAGGTAGGACTGGTAAATTTAAACTGCATTTATTTCAATTGCAAGAGGCCGAACAGGGAAGGCAGATGATGGTTAGGAACTTGGGGGACTGAGATATCATGGCAGTTACAGAAACATAGCTCAAGGATGGAAAGGACTGGCAGCTTAATGTTCCAGAACACACATGGTATTGGAAGGGTAGAAAGGGGGGGCAGGAGAGGAGGGAGAGTGGCTTTTTTGAGAAGGGAAATATTACTGTGCTTAGGGAGGATATTTCTGGGAATACATGCAGGAAGCTTATTTGGTTGGAACTGAGAAATAAGAAAACTGATGATCACCTTATTGGGATTTTATTACAGACTCCCTAATAGTCAGAGGGAAATTGAGAAAAAAATTGAGGAGATTTCAGTTATCTGTAATAATAATAGGGTGTTTTATGGTCAGGGATTTTAACTTTCCAAACATAGACTGGGACTGCCATAGTGTTAAGGGTTTAGATGAAGAGGAATTTAAATGTGTACAAGAAAATTTTCTGATTCAGTAAATGGATGTTCTGACTAGTGAAGGTACAAAACGTGACCTACTCTTGGGAAATAAGGCAGGGCAGGTGACTGAGCTGGCAGTGGAGGATCACTTTGGGGCCAGTGACCATAATTCTATGAGCTATAAAAGATTGATGATAAAGTATAGACCAGCTCTAAATTGGAGGATGGCTAACTTGGTATTAGACACGATCTTTCAAAAGCTAACTGGGAGCAGATGTTCGCAGGTAAGGGGATGGCTAGAAAATGGGAAACCTTCAAAAATAAGAAACTGAGAGTCCAGAGACAGTATATTCCTGTTAGGGTGAAAGGGGAAAAACTAAGTAAAAACAAGGACTGCAGATGCTGGAAACCAGATTCTAGATTAGATGAAGGGCTTTTGCTAAAACATCGATTTTCCTGCTCCTCGGATGCTGCCTGAACTGCTGTATTTTTCCAGCAGCACTCTAATCTAGAACCTAGGGTGAAAGGGGAGGTTGGTATGTGTAGTGAATGCTGAATGACTCGAGGGATTGAGCTTTTGGCTCAGCAAAGGAAGGAAGCATATGACAAGTATAGACAGGAGAGATCGAGTGAATCCTGACAGTACAAAGGCAGTTGGAGTATACTTAAGAGTAAACTAAGGAGGGCAAAAAGGGACCATGAGATAGCTTCGACAAGTAGAGTTAAGGAGAATCCAAAGGGTTTTTATAAATACATTAAGGAGAAAAGGGTAACTAGGGAGAGAACAGGGCACCTCAAAGATCAGCAAGACAGCCTATGTGTGGAGCTGCAGGAGTTGGGGTAGATAATAAACAAGTATTTTGCATCAGTGTTGACTGTAGGGAAGGACATGGAAGAAATAGAATGTGTGGAAACAGATGATGATATCTTGAAAAATGTAAAAATGTCCATACTACAAAGGAGGTGGTGCTGGATGTCTTGAAATGCATGCAAGTGGATAAATCCCCAGGATTTGATCAGGTGTACCCTAGAACTCTGTGGGAATCTAGAGAAGCGATTGTTGGGTCCCTTGCTGAGATATTTGTATCATTGATAGTCACAAGTGAGGTGATGAAAGACTGGAGGTTGTCTAACGTGGTACCAATATTTAAGAAAGATTGCAAAGAAAAGCCAGGGAACTATCAACCCAGTGAGCCTGACATTGCCGGAGGGCAAGTTGTTGGAGGTAATCCTGAGGGACGGGATTTACATGTATTTGGAAAGGCAAAGACTGATTAGGGATAGTCAGCATGGCTTTGTGCGTGAGAAATCATGTCTCACGTACTTGTTTGAGTTTTTTGAAGAAGTAACAAGGGATTGACGAGGGCAGAGCAGTTGACATGATCTCCATGGACTTCAGAAAGGCATTTAACACGGTTCCTCGTGACAGACTGGTTAGCAAGGTTAGATCTCGAGAAATACAGGGAGAACTAGCCATTTGGATACAGATCTGGCTTGAAGGTAGAAGACAGAGGGTGGTGGTGAAGGGTTGATTTTCAGACTGGAGGCCTGTGACCAGTGTTGTACCACAAGGATTGGTGCTGGTTCCACTACTTTTCATCATTTCTATGAATGATTTGGATGTGAGCAGAAGAGGTATATTAGTAAGTTTGTAGATAAAACCAAAATTGGAGGTGTAGTGTACAGCAAGTAAGGTTACCTCAGATCACAACGGGATCTTGATCCGATGGGCCAATGGGCTAAGGAATGACAGATGGAGTTTCATTTAGATAAATGAGAGGTACTACAGTTTGGAAAAGCAAATCAGTTAAGGTCCGAGGGAGTGTTGCTGATCAAAGAGACCTTGGAGTGCAGGTTCATAGCTCCTTGACAGTAGAGTCGTAGGTAGATAGAACAGTGAGGGAGGCATTTGGTATGCCTTCCCTTATCGGTCAGAGCATTGGGTGGTAAAGTTGAGAGGTCACGTTGCAGCTGTATAGGACACTGGTTAGGCCACTTTCGGAATATTATGTGCAATTCTGGTCTTCATCCTATCAGGAGGATGCTGTGAAACTTGAAAGGGTTCAGAAAAGATTTACAAGAATGTTGCCATGTTTGGAGGATTTTAGCTATCTGGAGAGGCAGAATAGACTCGGGCTGATTTACCGGAGCGTAAGTGGCTTTTGAGGGGGTGGTGGTGTCCTTCCACACGTTTATTCTATCCATAATCCTCATGATTTTATAAACAGACAAGGTCTTTTCCCTGGGTTGTGGAGTCCAGAATTAGAGGGCATCGGTTTAGAGTGAGAGGGGAAAGATTTTAAAAGGGACCTCAGGGACAAGTGTTTCATGCAGAGGGTGGTGCATGTATGGGATGTAGGTGATGGAGGATGGTACAATTACTGCATTTAAAAGGCATCTGGATGGGTATATGAATAGGAAGGGTTTAGAGCAATAGTGGCCAAGTCCTGGCAAATGGGACGAGATTAGATTAGGATAACTGGTCGGCATGGACGAGTTGGACTAAAGGGTCTGTTTCCATGCTGTACACCTCTACGACTTTACTTCAGGACTTTGAAACTGTTCATGAAAACCACTTCAGTAATCTGCCCAGTTTTAAGACTACAATATACAGGAGCAGAATGAAGCCATTTGGCCCACTGAGTCTGCTCCACCAGTCGATCATGGCCGATATGTTTCTCAAACCCATTCTGTTGCCTTCTCCTCATAACCCTTGATCCCCTTATTTATTAAAGACCTATCTATCCCTGTCTTAAATACCCTCAATGACTTGGCCTCCACAGCGCTTTGCAGCAATGAGTCCACAGATTCACCACCCTCTGGCTGAAGAAATTCGTCCTCCACTCAGTTCTGAAGGGCATTCCTTCACCCTGAGCCTCTCATTCCAGGGAAATGACTCCTGAGATTCGTCTTCTCTGTATCCAGCAAGATTTTATAAATCTCTAAGAAGACCTGAAATGTTAGCTTGCTCTCTCTCTGTGGACGCTGCCTGACCAGCTGTGATCTCCAGCATTTGTCGTTTTCAGGACGGATTCCAGCATCTGTCGCAATGCGCTCCTAAATGTTGGCTACCTCTTCCCAGATCCTTTGAGACTCGACCTTACTCAACAATCCACTGTGCGGTGCAGTCAATAAAGTTCCATATTGCATCTCTTTCAGCACACAGGGGCAGCACGTGGCTCACTGGTTAGCACTGCTGCCTCACAGCACCAGGGATAAGGATTTGACTCCAGCTTCAGGTGACTGTGTCTGTGTGGAGTTTGCACATTGTCCTTCCCCTCCCCCTCCCCCCCCCCCCCCCCCCCCCCCGCCTGGTGGCTGTGTGGGTTTCATCCAGGTGCTCCGGTTTCCTCCCACAGTCCAAATATGTGCAGGTTAGGGTGAATTGGCCATGCTAAATTGCCCCATAGTATTCAGAGATGTGTGGGTTAGGTATATTAGTCGGAGGTAAATGGAGAGTGATAGGAGTAGGGAAATCGGTGTGGGTGGGTTACTCTTCGGAGTGTTGGTATGTACTTGTTGGGCCAAATGGCCTCATTCTGCACTGTAGGGATTCTAAGTGGCAACCCCCAGCTCTTTGCATTTCCCGGAGGGGAAGTGGGGACGGGCTGAAAGTTCAGTGAATGTGAAGCGAAAATTAAACGTAGTGCTTGGCTTGAGCTCAAGCTGAGTGACTTGGTGTCGGGACTGGGAAAGGAAGGTACGGTGTCTGAGTGGTTAGTGCTGCTTCCTCACGGCACCAGGGCCCCAGGTCCAATTCCAGCCTCGGGGCCGTTGTCTGTGTGGATATTGCACATTCTCCAACTGGTGTTTGCAGTGGATTTCTTCCAGTGCACCTGTTTCTTCTCACTATCCAAAGATGTGCAGGTTTGGGTGAATTAACCATGTTAAATTGTCCAGGATGTATAGGTTAGATGCATTAATCAGTTGTAAATGTAGAGCAATCGGAGTAGGGTAATGGTGCTTTCAATTTCATGGAATTACAAAAGAAAAGAATGTTCCGCATAAAGTAGAATTGCTTGTTCTGAATTTCTACCCTGACTGCCAGTGATGGCTTTCATTATCATTTTTTTCCAGTGCATTTGAAGATCTGAAGACTGAAGTTTCAAATTCAATAGTTGAAGGGCTTATGCCCGAAACAGCAATTCTCATGCTCCTTGGATGCTGCCTGACCTGCTGTGTATTTCCAGCACCACACATTTTGACAGACTCTCCAGCGTCTGTAGTCCTCATTTTCACGTCAATGACAGACAATCAATCAATCCATTGGGACTGTAACGATCTTCGAATATGATTCTGTGAGAAGGAGCAAAACTCTTTGCTTTCTGTTTCAGTACGTTTTCAGCATCAGTGAGAGACGCTTCTGTGGCAGCGCATTGAGTATGCAGCCTGTAACAATTATACAGCCTGGAAAGAGCCTGCCCTGTGTGTGGGAAGGTCTTCAGCAGTTCCTCCTCCCGGCTGACACATCAGCGGGTCCACACTGAAGAGAGGCCATTCTCCTGCTCAGTGTGCAGGAAAGGCTTTGCGGTCTCCTCCAACCTCATGGCCCACCAGCTGGTCCACACGGGGGAGAGGCCCTTCAGCTGTCCCGAGTGCGGGAAGGCTTTCAGCAATTCCTCCCACCAGCTGAGGCACGAGCAGGTTCACACCGGGGAGAAGCCATTCTCCTGCCCAGAGAGCGAGAAACGCTTTAACTGCTCCTCCAACCTACTGGCCCACTAGTGGGTCCACACGGAAGTGTAGCCGGTCTGCTGCCCTGAGTGCAGGAAGGGCTTCAGCAATTCCTCAAACTTGCTGACCTACCGGTGGGTCCACACAGGGGAGAGGCCATTCAGCTGCCCTGAGTGCGGCAAGAGGTTCACATTTTCCAGCAACTTGCGAAGACACCAGCGGGGGCACCAGTGCTCCCAACAATCAGATACTGCCAGTGACGCTACTGTGGACGAAACCTTGTGCCCCACTCTGACAATGGGTGCAGTGGGAAAGTTGGTGGGCTTTTAAAAACGTTTTCTGGACTGCACACCGCCTTGCACCCCCAAGTGCAATCCTAAAGTGGTTCGGGGCGACGTGGTGGCTCAGTGGTTAGCACAGCTGCCTCATAGAGCCATGGACCCGGGTTTGATTCTACTGTTTGATTCTCCCGTGTCTGCAAAGATTTGCTCCGGGTGTTCCGGTTTTGCTCCCACAATACAAAGATGCACAAGTTAGGGTGAGTTAGCCTAGCTCAATTGTCCATAGTGTTCAGGGATGTGTAAGTGTGGTGCAGTAGTCAGGGGTAAATGTAGACTCGTCAAGAGTGTGGTGCTGGAAAATCATAGCAGGTCAGGCAGCATCTGAGGCGCAGGAGAATCGATGTTTTGGGCAGAAGTCCTTCATCAGGAATGATGCCTGAAACGTTGATTCTCCTGGTCTTCGGATGCTGCCTGATCTGCTGTGCTTTTCCAGCACCACACACCCGACTCTGAACTCCAGCATCTGCAGTCCTCACTTTCTCCAAGTAAATGTAAAGTAATAGGGTTAAGAGAATGGGTCTGGGTGGGTAACTCTGCGGAGGGTTGGTGTTGCCTTGTTGGGCCAAAGGGCCTGTTTCCAGTGTGTAGAATTTCTGTGATTCCATAAACTTTGCGACACTACTCGGAGTCCGGGACTGCACGTTCCCATTGAAACAATCCGCAGAAAGCTAAGACCACTGGAGCAGACATTAGGTCATTCAGCCCATTGAGTCTGCTCCGCCATTTGTTAGAAACAAAAAAAATTGAGGTTGCTGGAATCCAAAGTCGGCAAGCAGGAGGCTGGGAGAATGCAGCAAGCCAGGTAGCATTAAGAGGTGAAGTTAGCGTTTCGGGTATTAACCCTCCTTCAGGACTGAAGAAGGGTTCTTCCCAAAACATTGACTTCTGTATGAGAAACAATTTACCAGGATGTTGCCGGGGGTTGGAGAGTTTGAGCTGCAGGGAGAGGTTATTTGGCTGGGTGAGAGATTTAAACCGGACGTAAGGGGCAATGTTTTCACGCAGAGGGTAGTGCGTGTATGGAATGAGTTTCCAGAGAAAGTGGAGGCTGGTTCAATTATACCACTTAGAAGGCATCTGGTTTCCAACATGAACAGGAAGGGTTTAGAAAGATAATGGACCAAATACTGACACATGGGACCAAATTAATTGAGGATGTCTTGTCAGCATCGATGAGTTGGACCAAAGGGTCTGTTTCCGTGCAGTATATCTCTATGTCTACCGGTCCTGATGTAAGTTTTAAAATGGAGTCCAAGTAACTTTGAAAATTTCAGTCTTGTTGAACTCACCTCTTGAAAGGTTTCAAATGAATCCCTCCAAGTGATACTGTTTAAAAATGCCGTGTTGGACAAAATATCCCATTACGTTCAACACAAACCCACAGATGAAGACATCAGAAGTCACACAACACCAGCTTACAGACCAACAGGTTTATTTGAAATTACAAGCTTTAGGAGCATTGCTCCTTCTTCAATGCTGCTTCTTCGTCACTTCACTGACAAAGGAGCAGTGCTCCGAAATCTCGTGAGTTCAAATAAACCTGTTGGACTCTAACCTGGTGCCGTGTGACTTCTGCCCTTGTCCAGCCCAATCCAACACCAGCACTTCCACATCAGAGTTGACTATTGAGATCAGATCTTATTCAGTGTGATTAAGTGAGATGCTCATCTGAAAACTCAAAACTGTTGGAGCGACAAAGAGACACGAGTCAGTGCTACAGCATGGAGACAGGCCCATCGGCCCAAACTGGTCCGTGCCGACCAAAATATCCATCAACAGTAACCCCATTTCCTTGCACTTGGCCACTATCCTTCTAAGTCTTTCCTCTCCATGTATTTGACCAAATGTATTTTAAATGTTCTGAATGTACCTTCCTCAACCACTTCCACTGGCAGCTCATTCCATACACAAACCACACTCTGAAAAAATATGTGGGGCAAAAATTTTACAATCTCTCCACTCTCCCCGTACAAATGTGCCCCCACTCACCAGACAAATGTGTCCCCAGTCGTGAAATACCCCCATACTTGGGAAGAGACAACAATCCTTAACCCTATCTACAACCCTCTCGGTTTTATAAACTTCGCCTGTCATCCTCCTCTGCTCCAGGGGGAAAACATCCCAGCCTTAATTCTAATTTGTTAATAATGGCGCAGTGATAATTTCAGCTGTGTGTGTGTCAAGGATCTCTCATTTCTAAGCCAATGCAGTGCCTCTTAAGTTTACCTGACCTTAAAACGAATGGTATCCCATTCATTTAAAATATCTATGGTTTCTGTTCAAAGTCAGTCCTCATTGGAAAATAGCCAATAGTGTCTTCAATCCCATAGGCTGCTTCTGACCAGGTTTGTATGCTCTGTTTTGAGATGTAGGAGTAAAACTTCACAGTAAAAGATTAATGCAGCCTTTATTCATGACTCATTATTAAACACACTTTCTCCATTTACAGCTGTAATTGAGAGGCTCCTCTGAATTAGTCGACCTGTTCGTAACAAGTTGTGAAACGTGAAAGGGTTCTGAAAAAACTTACAAAGATACTGCCAGGGTTGATGGGTTTGAGCTGCTGCAAGAGGCTGAAATAGATTGGTGCTATTTTCCCTGGAGGCTCAGAGGGTGAGGGGTGACCTTACAGACGGTTTTGCGGTAGAAGCGTTTTAGAAAAAAATATCTCAACCCTTTGTTGCCTTTGCCAATATCTGTTGGCCATTAGTGAAGTCCCTGAGCCCAAAGGGATCAGACCCTCTGCCTTTTACAACCCCTGTTGGGGAAAAAATCAAGAACAACATAATCTTCTAAAAGGAGTAACATCATCACAACAGAGAGCACACAAGCTGAAACATTTCTATCAAATGTTCGTACAGCTAGCAGGCCGAGATAATGACTTTTCAATTTAGACAATTAATTTAAATCAGGTCCTTTGGCTCCCAAAATCTATTAAATCTAAACCTGACAACAGAGGACCAATCCTATTGTAAAAACTCAATATAGCATCAAGGGTATAAAAGAAGGGGAGAGCTGGACAGAGCCCCAGTGCTAACTCCCCATTGCTAGAGCGAAGAGTCCTCAGCACTAGAGAGAGAGACATCAGCTCTGACAGTCATCTGTGAATGAGACAGCATCATTTACAAAAAAAAACAGAAGAGCAGGAATTGGAGGAGGCATTCCTGAGAAAAGATTCAATAGAAGGATGCATATAATATTCTGGAAGACATGTAACCTGGCTGCAATCTGAGAGACAAAATTCGATTTCTTGTTGTATTAGTGTGTCTTGTATTTATTGGAACAGCATATGACAAGAATCCTGTTTCATGTTAGAATTGTCAGTAGTTCGAAGGGATTTATTCGGTTTGTTAATAGATTAGTTCAGTTGTTCACCACTCAAGTTGGATACGTAAATTGCTTGTTGTTGATTTTAAAGTGTCAGGGATTTATTTTTGTTTTTAAGACTAGAGAAGATGACACCACTTTTCACACTAATTTTATAGATTATAGGGCAATGCGTTCCTCTTTTGATGCTTCGGTTTGAGATCTCAGAGAGGGAAGGGGATTCAGCATTCGCTGTAACAGTATTGACGTGCCATCCTGCTGAATGCAAAGGAGTCATTATTAATCCGAGCCTCTCGCTCTGGTTGTGGGTGAATCGCCTTAATTTGAATACTGACTCAGAAACTGCACAGACAACCAACTGCTGAAACAATGATTTACACTTTATTGTAGGTAGCAACCAAAATATAAAACTCCTCAAGTAAGCAAGTTCAGCCTCTCTCTCCCCCCGCCCCCACACCCCCTCCATCTTGGCTATCACCCAAGTGATGGCAGAATTTAACATTGTTTCCACCAACAGTGCCCATCTCTGGAACTTTATGGTGGTTTGATGCAGTGTTGTTCTTCCAAGTACTCCTGCTAAATCATTCTGGAGTTGAATTCTGGTGGAGTTCCCTCACTTTCAGATTTGTGGTGTAATGTTTCTTTAGATTCTAACCACCACCTCCCCACACTTCTGGAGACCTCAGGTCTGTAGCTTACCTTCTTATCCTTGAGGGTTTTCCACCTGTTTGAAACAGCCTGTCCTGCAATTAACCCCTTTACGCCAAGGCCTTCCTTATACAGGCAGAATTAATTGTCCTTTTGTCACACAGTTATTAAACACCATTATCTCATCTGTCCAAAGAAACAGCTCATTGTTTTGCCTCCTCCTGCCCAGTGATAATTAATGTATGTTATTTGTGAACTCCCTTGTAGCAGTTTCTCATTGGACCTTTCGTTTCTTGGTCCAGAAGGAGTTATTGCTGACTCATGAAGTTATCAAAGTTCTGGAGTTTACAGGACCACACCACATTCCTCTCTGCCTCCCCCAGGAACAACGATTGCTCCTGAGATACTCGCAGATCCTGACATTCCTTGGTATCCCCAAATACAATCCATATGTCAGGAAATCACTGGTGCTACCCTGACACCAGATAGTCACTGTTGGAGCAGAAGGGTTATGGGGAGAAAATGCTAAATCCGAAGTGCAAAGAGACTTGGGAGTTCAAGTCCAGGATTTTCTCAAAGTAGAGTTGCAGGTTGAGTTGCACTTTCCCCTGCAACTGCCGAATGTGTGACACCAGCCCATTTACCTATTCCCTCCTCACTATCCAAGCGGCCAAACTTACCTTCAAGGTGAAGTGGCACTTTACCTGCACTACCCACAACCCAGTCTACTGCATTTGCTGCTCATAATATGGGCTCATCTACATTGGGGAAAACGAAGCATAAACTGGGTGACTGCTGCACAGAACATCTACGTTCTGCCCGAAAAAAAGACCCTGAGCTTCCAGTTGCCTGCCAATTCCACACCCCATCCTGTTCCCTGGCCAACATCTCTGTCTCAGGTTTGCTGTAGTGTTCCAGCCAAGCTCAGCACCAGCAGAACGAAGAGCACCGAATATTATACTTGGGGACCATACATCCCTCCGGTCCCAATATCGAATTCAATAATTCTAGGGCTGAACTCTATAGTATCCTCGCCCCTTCCACACACACCAAGCCTTGTTATCACATAGTCTGTCATTCGACAATACTTAGCCACGAACAGTCTCCATTAACCCTCCCACGCAGACCGTTATCAACTCCTTTTTCTGTCCAACAGTTCTTCCTTCTCTTTGGTCTCCGTCCTGATCTCCGCCTTCCTACCACAATATCTCCTAAATATAAACTGACATTTTCCCAATCACCATCAGTTCTGTGGAAGGGTCACCGACAACTCCTGTTTTTTTTGTTTCTGATATACAACATCCGCAATTCTGTCAGATTTTTATTGAGAGAGAGTTGAAAATTGTTTCGAGAGACAAAAAGAGAGGGGGGAGAAACAGAACAGACATGGACATAAAATCATTGTAGTGCGATCACTTCCCTTAAGCATGAATAGAAGTCATCAGCTCTCTGTGAGCTTGTGGCGCAACGGTAGCGCGTCTAACTCCAGATCAGAAGGTTGCGTGTTTAAATCACGTCAGGCTCACTACGATCAATGTCTTATATTTCAAATGAAGAAAGGAGTCAGTTCACTCCGTATATCGGTTGTGTCAAATTTTCTTTGCGGAAACTTTCGATCACACGTGAATTTTTGCTGTCAGTTTGATTTGTGAACACTGTGTCAGGGAGGTGGTGTGCCCATTGTTTGGGTAAATGCTCAGCTCCCCACAATGTGAGAAGTAAAACACAGACTGGGGTTCATCACGGGATTTAAACGCACAGCAGCTTCGTTCAGTTGGTGACCATGGGGTGTGAATAACATTGTACCGATATTTTTACAACATAATCTAGAGATTGCCATCCAGGTTTTAGTCACATCAAACTGCCACGCAATGCTGTCATGGCCTCAGTAAACTATAATAACGTGAAGATCGCTGGGATGATTTTCTACATCCGACTGCAATATAAACACAGATCATTGTTTCCAGTTTTGGTGGAACAAAAGACATCGTATTGGTGGATAATTACAGTTAGTGCAAACACAGCTAGCCATCGATAAATATTAATCCTGTCCACTTCAATGGCCAAATTTCAATTCAGAAACCAAGTGCACTCAGCTGCTTGTAACACAGACAACATGACAAAATGGCTCATAGGAGGAGAAATGGGGCATTGAGAAGGAGTGAAATGTTTGCTTTTGGTCACCTCTACAATTGTTAGAAAAACAGGTTGAAAGGATTCTTAAAAGGTGTCTGAAGGAGTGGTGAGGGATAACACTTCAGACAGCGCAAAGAGGAAGACCACTTTCTAGTGGAAGAAAAAGACATTCCTTATTTCTGAAAGAACTGGGAAACAGAAGAGGGAATGAAATCTGACTTGGGAGCTATTTCCTATTTGTTGAGGATGTTGCTTCATCACAGTCTTGGTTTAGAGCAGGAGCCATTCATCAGGAATAAAGGGTGGCTCAAGGGGGCTGAGAGATAAATGGGAAGGAAGTGGGGCTGGAGGGAAGGCAACTGGGAGTGCAATAGGTAGATGGAGGTAGGAATTGATGGTGATAGGTCAGAGCTGATGAAGGAGCAAATAGGTGAGAAGCAAGATGGACAGTTATGACAGGTCAAGAGGTTGGTGTCGAATTGGAAGGTTGGATCTGGGATAAGTTGGGGGAGAGGAAATAAGGAAACTGATGAAATCTGCATTGATACCATGTGGTTGGAGGGTCCTAAAGCAGAAGTTGAGGTGTTTTCCTACAAGTGTCGGGTAGCAAGAATTTGGCAGTGGAGGAGGCCCAGGACTTGCATGTCCTTGGTGGAATGGGAGGGGGAGTTAAAGTGTTCCGCCACAGGGCGGTGTGTCGTTTAGATTTAGAGTCCCAGAGTTGTTCCCTGAAATGTTCCGCTAGTTGGCGTCCAGTTTCCGCAATGTGGACGAGACCATATTGCAAGCAATGGATATAATCTTATAAATAGATTGCATAAATCTTAGCCTGCCAGAGTTATTTTCTTTAATTAAATTAAAGAATTTTTTTATTCAATTGGATGACTGCATGAAACGGTTTGTTGGTCAGATATGAATCATCACACCCAAATGAGACGATGCCATGAATATCAGTCAACTGCTCTTTTTGTTAAAAAACACAAGTTCTTGATTTATTTTCACAACTTACTGGTATTCACACCTGCATATTCAATGTCAAACTCTGACATCAGAAATTAAATTACAGCATTAATTTTGACTTACAATATTCGAACAAACAAATTAATAGAACACAGTGAATAAATACCAAGTCTGATTAATATGAAATTAAATTTGACCAAAAAATATAAAATCAAGATGGGAGATCAGAAATGGGGGAAGGGCATAGGGCAAGAAATGCAGCATCATAGAAAGTGCTCCTCCAGAGAGTGCATTTTACCAACCACCACTGCTAAATATAAACACTCTGATATGATCCTCCGGTTTTAATGTAAACCATAGCCCCATACTGTAGGTACCATTTAAATGAGTCAAAAATACAAGCCTTGAGCAAATCCAGCTTCCAAACTTACCACCCGCATCTTGGAGCTTGGACCTTCCTCCAGCTCCGGGGGGTTGTTGAACTCCTGGGCTCCAGCGGCCACGCCTCCACTGAAGAAGCTTTGGGAAGCAGATGCAAAGGCAAGATACAGAACAAAGAACCTTTGTATATGAAAGTAGCTTACAGAGACATTGAGCAATAGCATGACATGGTATGTACCCATCGACCTCTGGGTTATCTACCCAGCACACTCACGCAGCACGACTCTACTTCTGTGCTCCCTGATCGTGGATCAGTTTAAAGTAGGTCCTATATCTCTGATTACATCGGTACACAAGGCAGTGAAGAAAGGTTTTAGCACACTGCCCTTCATCAATTAGGGAATTGAGTATAGATGTTGGCAAGTTCTGTTGTAGTTATACAAGACGTTGATGAGGCTGCACCTGGAATATTGTGATCAGTTTTGGTCCCCTTGGTGTTCTGACTTCTGACTTCTTCAACTCTGGGTTTGTGTTGAACTTGATGGGATACTTTGTCCAACTCAGCATGTTTAAACAGTATCTCTCAGAGGGATTCATCTGAAACTTTTCAGGAGGTGAGCTCAACAAGATTGAACTATTCAAAGTTACTTGGACTCTATTTTAAACTTACATCAGGACCAGTAGTCAGAGACACGTACAGCATGGAAACAGACCCTTCGGTCCAACTTGTCCATGCTGATCTGATATCCTATATTAATCTACTCCCATTTGACAGATTAATCTACTCCCATTTGACAGCACCTAACCGATATACTCTGGCAGCTCATTTCATATATGTACCACACTCTGATTGAAGAAGTTGTCCCTTTAATATATTTCACCTCTTACCCTAAACTTATGCCCTCTAGTTCTGGACTCCCCCACATCAAGGAAAGGACATTGTCTATTACACTGTCCATGCCCCTCATGATTTTATAACCGCTATTAGGTCCCTTCTCTGCCTCCGATGCTCCAGTGAAAACAGCCCCACGCCATTCAGCCTCTCCCTGTAGCTCAAACCCTCCAACGCCAGCAACATTCCTGTAAATCGTTTCTCATGGAGAAGTCAACGTTTCAGTCATGAAGAAGGGTTAATACCCAAACGCTGACTACTCCACATCCTGGTGTTGCCTGGCTTGCTGTATTCTCCCAACCTCCTGCTTGCCAACTTCAGGTTGCAATATGTAGTGGCTCAGTGATTACCACTGCAGCCTCACAGCGCCGGGGACCCAGGTTTGATTCCAGCCTTGGGTGGCTGTCTGTGAGGAATTTGCACTTTCTCCCAATGTCTGAGTGAGTTTTCTCTGGGTGGTCCTGTTTTCTTACGTAAACCAAAGATGTGCAGGTCATGTGGATGGGCCATGCTTAATTGCCCATAGAGTTAGGTATATTAGTCAGAGGGAAATGGGTCTGGATGGGTTACTCTCCGGGGGGTTGGTGTGGACTTGTTGGGACGAATGGCCTGTTTCCGCACTGTAGCTAATCTCATCCAATACTTTTGTTCCTAACGAATGGCAGATTAGGCCAAATGGACTAACTTCTGCTCCGATGGTCTTGCGGTCTTTGGTTTCTCTGGATCATTTCATTGGCAATGTGCAGTCCCGGGCTCAATGAGCAGCAGTGTCTACTGAAGGCAAAGCTCATAGAATCATAGAACTCCCACAATGTGGAAACAGGTCCTTCAGCCGAACACATCTGCACTGATCTTCCGAAGACTAACCCACTCAGATGCATTTTCCTACCCTCCATAAATTGCACACAGAGTCCCAAGGGTGGAATTATTCCTGGGTTCCTGGTGCCATGAGGCAGCAGTGCTCACCCTGAGCCACCATGGAGTTGTGGTTGTGGGGTGTAAGCGAGGCAATTGCAGTCCAGCAGAAAGCAAAAACAGCCCACCTACTCTCCCACTGCACCCACTGTCAGAACTGGCAGGAGGTTCAGTCCTGGGAGGTGACTGAAGGTATCATCACTGGTAGGATCTGATTGCTGGGAGCACTGGTGCCCACGCTGGTGCTTCCGCAAGTTGTAGGAAAACATGAACCTCTTCCCACACTCGGGCCAGCTGGAGGGCATCTCCCTGGTATGGGCACACTGGTGTTTCAGTCGGGCGGAGGAATTGCTGAAGGCATTCCCACAATTAGGGCAGCAGAATGGCCTCCCCCCCTCCACCACTGAACCCCCCCAACCCCCCCCCACTGTGGTCCAGCTGGTGATTCAGCAGTGTGGAGGAGCGGGTAAATACCTTCCCACATTCAGGGCAGGAGAACGGCTTCTCCCCGGTGTGGATGAACTGGTGCCTCAGCAGGGCAGAGGAATTGCTGAAGGCCTTCCTGCACATAGGGCAACTGAACGACCTCTCCCCCATGCGGACACACCAATGGGCCAGTACGTCAGAGGAAAGAGCAATGCTCCTCCTGCAGTTGGGGCAGAAGAACGGCCTCTCAGTGTGGACCCACTGGTGTCTCAACAGATGGGAAGAACTGCTGAAGGCCATCTCGCACTTGGGGCCGGGGAACAGCCTTCCCCGGTGTGGACCAACTGGTGCGTCAGCAGGGCAGGGGAATCACTGAAGGCCGTCCCACACTCAGGGGAGCAGAAGAGCCTCTTCCCCTCTTTGGGCCCATTGGTGCTTCAGAACCCTTTCAACTTTCACAACATCGTTCTGATAGGAGGGAGACCTGAATTGCACACAATATTCCAAAAGTGGTCTAAAGAATGTCCTGTATAGTCCCAACATAACTTCCCAACTTCAATACTCAGTCAGAGGATTGGGAAAGTTTTCAAAACCCACAAAAAACAAACAGGAAAGAATGGAGGGAAAAACCAAATTTTTGAGAGTGAGCTTGGAAGCATCACTGAGAAATCGGCGGAATGGGCTTATTGGGGACGCGTTCTCCTTAAATACACTATATACGTATTGCTCTTGTGATCTTCGTATGTTACTCTGTGCTGCAGTGTGTAGTGGCTCGTTGAAATAATGTCCTGATGCAGCTTCGTTTGTGGGTGTTGGGATGATTGCTTCTGTGGTTAAGTATTTGGTTTGTGTGTGTTGTTTTTCTGTAGATGCTAGTTTGAAGTTCCCCATTGACTGTTCGCTCTACTGTGACATCTAAGAATGGCAGTTTATTGTTGTTCTCCTCCTTTTCAAACGAGGAGCCCCCCCTCAGGCCATAGTCTCACCAATTGGAACACCAATATACAGACTAGTCAAAGGCCTCCACTGAGGACTAAAACACCAAGTCGAAGATTCATGCCACTCCATTTACTCCATCTAAGAATTCCTGAACACCAAAGACACTAAGATAGAAGAGGTTGGAATAATGTTGTCCTTTGACGTAACAGCCCTGTTCACATCCATTAACATCAACATGGCCAAAGAAAACAGAAGACACTCCTCGAAGAACCAAAGACACAAACACAGCACCAACTTCATCAGCAAAGATAACACTGTCAACCTCGTGGTTACCATCCACTTCATATTCAGTAACAAGCCCTACAAACAAATCAACGAAATACCCATGAAACACTTCTGTCATCAAAAAATGAAACAAATTAGAGGAAACCTACAACACCATCAACAATCTCCTTACTGGCATAAAATTCACAAAAGAGGAGAACAACAACAAAGTGCCATTTCTGGATGTCACAGTGGAGCAAACAGTCAATGGGAAATTCAAAACAACCTCAGCAGGAAAGCAACACACGCGAACCAAGTACTTAGCTACAGAAGTAATCATCCTTACACATACAAACAAATCTGAACGCGGAGACTATTTCAACGAGCCACTACACATTGCAGCTGCCAGTAACGACGAAGACCAATAAGTAACTGTACAGCGCATTTAAGGAGAATGGGTAGCCAAAAAGCACACTAAAAAGTTGCTCTCCCGACCGGGAATTGAACCCGGCCCACAGCGATGAAAACGCTGAAACTGAACCACTAGACCACCAGGGCGATACGGCGGGAGGGTGACAGCTCTAGTGAAAATTGCTTTCCTGCCCGTAAATCGAACCCTGGTCATGGAAGTTAGAAGGCTAACATAAATGTCATTCCTTGTATCCATTGCTCCCGATGCGGTCTCCTCTACATTGGGGAGACTGGAGCCTCCTCGCAGAGTCAAGTCACAGCGCTTGACGGAACATCTCCAGGACACCCGCAACAATCAACCCCATTGCCCTGTGGCCCAACATTTCAACCTCCCCTCCCACTCTGCCAGGGACATGCAGGACCTGGGCATCCTCCATCGCCGCTCCCTCTCCACCCGATGCCTGGAGGAAGAATGCCCCAACTTCTGCCTCGGATACATTCAACCCCAGGACATCAATGTGGACTGCACCAATTTCCTCATTTCCCCTCCCCCACCTTACCTCAGTTCCAAACCTCCAGCTGAGCGCTGTCCTCAGGACCAGTCCGACATGCCAATCTCCCTTCCCACCTATCCGCTCCACCCTCCTCTCTGACCTGTTACCTTCCCACCTATCCGCTCCATCCCCACCCCCATTCACCTGATGTACTCTTTGCTACCTTCGGCCCAGCACACACCAATTTATCTCGCCACACCTGGAAGCATGCTGCCTCTATTCCTGATAAGGGCTTTTGCCCGAAACGTCGATTTTCCTGCTCCTCGGAAGCTGTCTGACCTGCTGTGCTTTTCCCTCACCACTCTGATCTAAACTCTGGTTTCCTGCCTCTGCAGTCCTCACTTTTGCCTACCCAATAAACCCAGTGTGCCGATTTCACATCAACAAACTGACACAAATAGACTCAACATCTACAGAAACCCTAGCCACATTACTTTACATTAAAGACATCTGGGAAATGATGTCCGGACAACTCAACCCTCTCAGCATCATGGTAGCTCACAAACCGACCAATACACTTAAACAGTGGCTAATGAACCTGAAATATCCTATACAAACAACCAGCAAACGAATGTTATTTACAAAATACCATACAAGGAAATATATACATGAACTGTGCCTCACAGTTTTCTGTGGCAAGAAATGCTGGGATGAGATAAGTAAGATTTTTTTTAGCCAAAACGAATCGGCACTGACTGGACAGCCATTTAAAATCAACGCTGTCAGCCCAGGATGGAAGACCCGAAGGGATGAACAGTTTTCTTATTTCCTGAAGATTTACAAAGCTGAGACTGGGTTTTGGTGTTTGTTCCCTTTCCACTCCCAAGAGCCGCAGTGGTTGGGGCGGTGAGTTGGGGAAAGTGAAATGTGCCCGTGAGCAACGTGCAGGGCTATTTCAGCTTCCCCTCCTCCGACAGCGCTGTGACTTGACTCTGATGTTCTCAGGGACATTTACTGACGCGAGACAGTGAAAAGAGTCTCGTTCCTGCAGACCAGTAATTCAAACCGTATGCCGGCTTCAGGACAATGAGAAAGATCATTTGGGGTGTGTGAAGAAGCTGTGAGCTGCATTTCAAATAGGCAGGTGGAGTCAGATGCATCATCCATTGCGCCCCAGGCCTGTGCGTATCTGACGCCGCCATGCTGCAGAGTTCTCACGTTATCACGAACATGCGCAGCAATGGGAACATTCACAAGAAGAACAGCCAAAGATAATCACCGTCACTGCTTCCCTTCCATAGTCCCAACTTTGTGAAGCAGTATCTTTCACTGGCAAATAAAACACCTTTGTCCTCAGGTGCCTGCATAACTTCGATCATGACTTCACGCCCCTCACTGTTCCAGTCTCATTTCCAAACTCTTGGCTCATCGCCTCAAAAGCAGCTCTGTGGTTATCTGCTTGTTCCACCCTGACAGGCAGTGGGCTACAGATTCCCGACCAGTCCCAATGTGATTGAAATATTTCAACCCCTCACTGATTTGCATTTTTAAAAAACCGTGGAGCAATCTCCCTTTTCTTTTGACGTCGTTTCTCAACTGTAGTCGGCAGGGTTCACACCTGCGTGGGGAAACCGAAATGGATTTCATGTCCATCGCATTCACCACTCGGCCCATCAATACAGAATCACACTGACAGCTTCATTTCCCAGGTCTGTCTGCCTGTGGAGCTGCGAAAGAGTAAATCATTGCTGAGATTGTTTGAATCCAATCACTTCACAGTGATTCGAAAGGGTTAAATATCTGCAAATGGCGAGTCTGTGTGTTTCATCCCGAAAGATGAAATGGACGTTTAGTATAAAACAAAAACAGAAATTGCAGGAGCAACTCAGCAGGTCAGGCAGCATCTTTGGAAAGAGAATCAGAGACACCAATTCAGAACTCGTTTTTTTCCTCATGCAGGTACAGCCAAACCTGCTGAGTTTTTCCAGCATTTTAGCTTTCTGTCTCGGATTCTCAGCATCCGCAGTCCTTTACGTTAGAAATTCAATCAATTCAGGATCCCCTTTGTACTGCCTCAGTGGAAAAGATTTCCGTTTGGGAAACATTTTCCTGAAACCATTAAAAACGTGCACATTCGCAGCCAAGAAAGCGGTAGGAGCGAGAACAAGAAACACTCCGCCCCTGGGTGGTCTCGAACCACCAACCTTTCGGTTAACAGCCGAACGCGCTGACCAATTGCGCCACAGAGACACTCCCACCCCCCCTTCCACAGTGTCTTTGAGGAACCTACTATTCAATTCATTATTCAACCCGCCCGCCCAAAATTGCCAATGTCTTCTATCAGTTTTACTTTTCCATAATAAAGCCTTGGACATTCATTATGGAGACATGGGGACAGCCTGATCCCACCATCTGCAGGCATATCCATGTCACGAGGAACGAGCTCTCCTACACCGGGACCATCGCCCTCCGAGCCTTTCAGTGTTTTGCCTCTTCCCGAATTTTCTCATTGGTCCCGAGGCGAGAATGGGTTTGAATTCCCGATGTGCAGAGAATTCTTTCAATGTCTCAGGTCAGTTAATGTCCCGAGAATATCAGAGTCAATCAGCCTCTTAAACAAGGGAACGGTGTCTGGACTGTCGCTGCTCAGTCGGACAGTTCATCCTTCATTCTCCTCTAATTCCACTTCCCAAAGAGTTTCTAAAGATTCACAAAGCTGGAGACTGGGATTTGTGTTTTACGTCCTGAACATTTTTCCACCTGCTAACTGACAATATTTTGCCAAAACTTCTTCCCCATTGTAACATTTGCATCATGTTCAGGGATGAGCAATTTCCATTTTGTGGAGACATTCCCAAGTTTGGGAATGTTCTCTTTGGAGCAAAGAAGGTCAACTGGAGATTTCCAGGAGCTGTTGGCAATGATGGGAGAAGACGTGGTGGGAATCGGCAGGTTAATGATCAGAAGAACCTATTGCCACTGACTCGGGTCAGTTACCAGAGGACAGGGATTGAAGTTCTTTAATGGAAAGCAGCATTTGTGTAGAACAAAAATAGAGAATACTGCAGAAAGCCAACGGGTCGAGCAGCATCTGTGGAAAGGGAAACAGAAACGACGTTTTGAGTGTGCTACGGTTTTTGTTCAGAACTCAGTCTTTTGCCTGTTCCCGAAGTTGGTCCAGGTCTGTGTCTCAATTGACAAACACATGGCAAGTGCAGTGCCGCAATGTGAAATTATAGCCTTTGCTGTTTAAAAAAAAAGCAGTGCATTGTTTAAATGGTCATATATTGGAATGTGAAGATAGTGAGGACTAGAGGTGAAAGTCGAAAAATGCGGCACTGGAAAAGCACAACAGGTCAGGCAGCATCTGAGGAGCAGGAGAGTGAACGTTTCAGGCACAAGCCCTTCATCAGGAATGATGTATGGATGTACTAAGGGGTCTCAGAGTCCCTCCACACCAGTCAATGCCAGCTGTCGGGCAGATGCAGCAGGCAATCAGCAAGGCATGTGATGTATTACGAAGAGGAATTGAGTTCAGAAGTGGGGTCATTGAACATATTCAAGGCTAAGTTCATCTGAGTTTTGAACAACAAAGAAGTGGATGCTTATGGGGGGAGGTAAGAAAATGGTTTTAAGACCAGGACAGGTCAGTCACAGAGTCAGACAGCACTCAAAAGACCCTTCATCCAACAAGTCCATGCTGAGTATGTTCTCAAACTAAACTCGTCGCACCTAACAGAGTTTGGCCCATAAACCTTCGAACCTTTCGTATTCATGTACTTATCTAAATGTCTTTTAAACGTCGTAACTGTACGTGTATAAAATCATGAGGGGCATGAATAGGATAAATAGACAAAGTCTTTTCCCTGGGTTGGAGGAGTCCAGAACGAGAGGGCATGGGTTTCGCATTAGAGGGGAAAGATACAAAATAGATCTAAGGGGCAACTTTTTCACGCAGAGGATGGTACGTTTATTGAATGATCTGCCAGAGGAAGTGGTGAAGGCGAGTCCGATTGCAACATTTAAAAGGCATTTGGGTAGGTGAATGAATAGGAAGGGTTTGGAGGGATATGGGGCCGTGTGCTGTCAGGTGGGACAAGATTGGGTTGGGATAGTTGGTCGGTTTGGACAAGTTGGACCAAATAGTCTGCTTCTGTGCTGTACATCTCTATCTCAATGTTAAACATACTCAGTGACCTGGCCTCCACAGTTTTCTGTGACAATGAATTCCATAGATTCACCACTCTCTGGCTAAAGAGATTTCTCCTAATCTCCATTCTCCCTTTATGCTGAGGCTATACCCATGGGTATTAGTCTCTCCTCCCAATGGAAACATCTTCCCAATGTCCACTCTGTCCAGGGCGTTCAATGTTCTGTACGTTTCAGTTAGATCTCTCTTGAATGTGGGCCTGTTAATCAGCATGAACCAAACCCTTCAGGATGAAGACATCCGTTATTAGATTCAACAAAGTGAGAATGGAGGGTGAGAGTGTGGGATGGAGATTTTCAGCTTTTAGGGAATAAGGTAGGAAAGAAAGTTTAATATAAATTATAATTGATCAGATGAGCCGATGGGCCAAGGAGTAGTGGATGGAGTTTAATTTAGACAAATATGAGCTGTTGCATTTTGATGAGGCAACTCAGGGCAGGACCTATGTGGTTAATGGTCAATTAATGGAATTTTGTGCTCAAGGAGGCAGCAGAGGCACCTTCATTAAGACACTGTTGGATGGGTTTTCTGCGTGGTAAGGGAATTAAGGGTAGTTGGGATAATGCAATTGGGAGGAGCTGAGACGATTGATCGATCCGCCATGATTTTAATGAATGGTGGAGCAGGGTCGATGGTCCAAATGGCCTACTCCGTCTATTACTTTGAAACGATAACCCTGCGTTTCCCATGGCCAACCCACCTAACCTGCACATCCCTGGACACTGGGCAATTTAGCACAGCCAATCCAAATCAAGGCCAGTGAGCAATGTAGTGATTTGGAAACCAAATACCAGAGAATGATAGAAAGGGACAAGGAGAATAAATGTACTAGCAATCAAAACTGGATTCTCACCATCACAAAAAATAAAACTAAAAGCTCAGTATGTGAATGTGTGCTGCATTGTAACAAAAGCGAATTAATTGACAGCACACATTGAAGAGAATAATTGTGATCTGAGACTCCTTACAAAGATGTGGCTTCAGAATGACAAGGATTGGATCCGGAATATCGAAGGGATACGTGGCATTCAAGTCGAGTGAGAAGCTCAGAACCGGTAGAGGGTGGGCACTGCTAATCAAAGCACTGATAACATGGTAGTCTGGTGTCAGTTCGGATTTCAGGTCCTGATTTCTCTGTCCTCTGATCTCCCTGTTCCCACAGAGTTAAATGTTGTCTGTTCTCAGCTCTGCTCGATTTCTGCTGAAGCTTTGACCCCCTTTTACACCTTCTGGAGCAATAGAATATTCTGAGCCTCCTGGAAATGACACATAATCTATACCCCTCCTGATTTTAAACATCTCCAAAGTTATCTGTCAACTTCCTTGGCTCCATTGGAAAAATGTCCCAGCTTCTTCTTAATTCAAACCCTCCATTCCCTGCAACACGCTGGTAAAGTCGGGAATAGGGAATTTCATCAAATCACATAAATGTATTGTCTGAAACAATCTAGCTGTGTTCTGGCCTGAGATATTGAGAGTCCCTGGTGGAAGTAATTACGAATGCAATAATTTTGGTCACAGAATTGAACAATCATTTTGCATCAAAGGGGTCTACTTTGATAAGGAGGTAGTGGTAATTTCTAAGGTAAGTGAACAGTTTCTAGATCAGGGAGATGAAGTTCCAGACACTTGGGAAGGGCAAGAAATGAATTTGATAAATAAGACAAAGAACTGTGGATGCTGGAAATCTGAAACTAAAACTGAGAATACGGGAAAAACTCAGCAGGACTGGAAGCATCTGTGGAGAGAAAGAAGAGTTCAAGTTTCGAGTCCAACAACTCCTCTTCGGGATTCTGAAAGAGTTTGTGAGAACCCCTTAAGTCATCTGCCCAGCTTTAAGACCATAATACACAGGAGTAGGATGAGGCCATTTGGCCCATCGAGTCTTCTCCACCAGTCGATCATGGATGATGTGTTTCTCCATCCTATTCTGCTGCCCTCTCCTCATAAACCTTGACCCCTTACTAATCAAGAACCTATCTCTGTCTTAAATGCCCTCAATGACTTGGCATCCTCAACCCTTCTTCTCGTGGAAACATCATCTCCACATCCACACTATCCAGTCATAGAATAGCACAGCGCTGCCTGACCCACTGTGATCTCCAGCATTTGTTGTTTTCAGGAAGGATTCCAGCATCCACAACAATGCGCTTCTAAATTTTGTACCCAGTTGGTTAGCTCTCCCTGGATCCCGTGAGATTTAACCTTACTCAACAATCCACTGTGTGGTACAATTAACAAAGTTCCCAGCCCCCACCTCTTTCTGCATACATGGGCAGCACTTTCCGCTTTCGATTCCAGCCTTGGGGCGACTGTCTGTGTGGAATTTGCACATTCTCCCTGCCGTGTCTGCTGGGTTTCCGCCGGGTGCTCTGGTTTCCTCCCAAAATCTAATGATATGCAGTTTCGGGAGAAGTGGCCATACTAAATGGGCCCATAGTGTGCATTAAGTTTGGTGGAATGGTATAAGGGAAAGTGTCCAAATAGGTTACGCTTTGGATGGTCGGTGTGGACTTGTTGGGCTGAATGGCGTGTTTCCACATTGCAGGAATTCTACGTCGCATTCTCCCAACTCCAGAGTCTCAGCACTCTTGGTTTTTCCCATGGACACTGTGGGGGAGGGAAGCAATGTTTTACACGGGAGTAAAGTTCAGTGAGTGTGAAGCTAAAAGTAAACGCATTGCTTCAGCTTTTTTCCCCGGTATACCAGAGGGTGAGGGGAGATCTTACAGACGTTTATAGAATCATGAGAGGCATGGATAGGATAAATAGACAAGGTCATTTCCCTGGGATGGGAGAAGTCCAGAACAGGAGGATAATATGTTTGGGGTGAGGGAGGCAAGTGTAAGGAATGATCTGCCTGAGGAAGTGGTGGATGTAGGTCCAATTATAACATTTAAAAGGCATCTGGATGGGTATATGAATAGGAAGAGTTCAGAGGGATATGGGCCAAGTGCTGGTAAATGAGACGAGATTAATTTAGGCTCTCTGGTCGGCACGGATGAGTTGGACTGTAGAACCTGATTCTGTGCTGTGTATCTCTGTGACTCTGGCTTGCCCGTAATGTTTGCCATGCCTGTATGTTCAGTTTCTGTCTGGTGTCGGTGACAATGCCTTGATATCTCATTTCCTCCATCTCCCCACTTCCACCTCCCCAGATGTTAACCATTTCGTGTCTGGTTGTTTCTCAAGAAGCTGCATTGAAGGTTAATCCTGAATTGACACTTTTATTTGCTTCCCTAAATCAGACTTACTCACTCCTACATATTGTGAAAGATACTAACTTTCAGGTGGAGGTATCCAAAATTCAGAGGTGTCTGTCTTGATGTTTTCACTTTTCGGTCTCTGTAAGATCCTGTATCAGTACCGTCGGGAGAATTAGTTTGAGCGGAGTGAGAATAGAGGGGTGAGAGGGGGTGGGATGGTGCTTTCAATTTTGTGGGAAAAGAAAAGAATGTTCTGCAGAAAGTAGAATTGCTTGTTTGGAATTTCTAACCTGGACTGACAGTGATGACTTTTGTAATCTCTTTTTACAGATTATTTGAAGATCTGAAGACGGACATTTCAATATCAACAGATGAAGAGCTTTGCCTGAAACATTGACTCTGCTGCTCCTCAGATGCTGCCTGATCGGCTGTGCTTTGACTCTGACTCTCCAGCATTTGCAGTCCTCAATTTCACGTCAATGTCTGGCAGTCACTGAATCCATCGGGACTATAACAATTTTCGACTATGATTCTGTGAGAAGGAACCAAGCTTTTTGGTTCCTCTTTCAATACGTTTTCAGCATCAGTGAGACTGGAAGAGAGACCCGACTATTGCAGCACTCTGATTGTGGAGCCAGTAAAAGTTATACAGTCTGGGAAGAGGAATTCACGGCAGGGAGGTGCTGTACACGCGTTTGTGTGCAGCTGAAGCTTCGGTCATGGAGAAACCCAAGGAATCCCGTCCCGTGGAGAAACCATGTAAATGTTGCGACTGTGGGAAAGGCTTCCATTTCCCATCTGACCTGGAGACTCATGGGCGCAGTCACACCGGGGTGAGACTGTTCTCCTGCCCTGAGTGCGGGAAGACCTTCAGCAATTCCTCGGTACTGCAGAGGCACCAGTGGGTCCACACAGCCGAGAGGTCATTCTCCTGCCCCGAATGCGGGAAGGCCTTCAGCTATTCCTCCGTCCTACTGACCCACCGCCGGGTCCACATAATAGAGAAGGCCTTCAGCTGCTCCAAGTACGGGAAGGCCTTCAACGATACCTCTGCCCTGCTGAGGCAACAGCGGGTCCACACCGGGGAGAGCCCGTTCTCCTGCCTCAAGTGTGGGAAGGGCTTTACCCAGGCATCCCACCTTCGGGTCAATACGGGGGGGAGGCCCTTCCCCTGCCCAGAGTGCGGGAAGGCCTTCAGCAATTCCTCCCAACTGCTGAGGCACAGGTGGGCCCATACCGGGGAGAGGCCATTCACCTGCCCCGAGTGGAAGCGGAGGTTCTCATCATTCTGCACCTTGCAGAAGCGCCAGCGGGCACACCAGTGCTCCCAACAATCTGATTCTGCTGGTGAAGCTGCTGTGGGCCACTGCGAGGACTGAACCCGTGCACATTCTGACAGTGCTTATAGTGGGAGAGTCGGAAGTTTTTTTTTTATGTCGTCGTGCTCCCCCACCCCTGCAAGTTTGCTTCCAGTGGGCGCTGCTGCTCGTTGATACCAGCAGCTGTTCTCTTTAGTTTTTTCTTGTCCAGTTAAATAATTATTGACTCTGTCTGGGAACGAGCTCCAGTCTGGAAGAAATAGCTGAATACTTCAGGGTGTCCATTCGCATTCAGCAGTGACTTAGAAATTAAATTTACGGTTATGTGCCTGTGAATAACTCATCATCGAAGGATTGCCCAACGGCTTGGCAAACCATTTTTGGAAACGGTTTGCTTGAATTGATAATTTTAAAAATTCTCTTCCCTAATTTCCCCTTAAGTTTCTGTCTCTGAGATGGTGGAGGACTTGATGAAAAGGATTAAATCATTGCTATTAACTGGATCATCTTGTGTAACTTTGCACGAGTAAATTTGCGGTATTCATAATTGTTTGTTTTTGTTTATATTATAATTCCGGTGTGCAAGATCTGTTCATCAAGTGTGGTTCACTTCATGAAACTGCTGTGGGTCACTCCCAGGATTGAGCCCCTGTGTATTCTGACAGTGTGTGTGCAGTGGGAGAGTCAGTGGCCTTTTTTGTTTTATGCTCTTGCCCCGCCCAGCCCCGTTGCCAACTTTGCTTCCATTTGGTGTTGCTGCTTGTTGAGCCCAGGAGCTGTTCTCTCGAGATCCTACTGTCCAGTTAAAGAATTGTTGGCTCTTTCTGGGAATGAGTCCCAGCTTGTAAGAAATGGCTGAATACTTTGGGGTGTCTATTCACATTCAGCAGTGGCTTTTAAATTAGATTTACAGTTACGTGTCTTTGAAACAGTCATAGTCCAAGGATTGCACAAAGGCTTGGCAATCCATTGTTGGAAACTGTTTGCTTGAATTGGTAAGTTTAAAACAAAAATTCTTTTTTAATTTGCCGCTTAAGTTTCTGTCTCTGAGATGGTGGGGGACTTGATCAAAGATTTTAAATAATTGCTATTAATTAGATTATCTTCTTTAACTTTGCCCTCGAAAATTTACTATATTTGTAATTGTTGGTTTTTGTTTAAATTATAATGTTGATGTGCAAGATCTGTTCTTCATCAAGTCTGGTTCGGAACAGTTGAGAAATTGAGGGACATTGCATGTTTTAATTTCACTCTGTTGTGAATGTAGTGACAGTGACATTCATTTGTATTGGGTTGCTTACCCTCAGTTGTCGTGTCTTCCACCCCAACTATTCACTATGGTAGTGAGTTCCGCAGTCTCACCACACTCTGAGGTCTTTCATGAAATCCTTAGTAGAGAATTGTAAGGGAAAATGTTGACAAGGGCAGAATATAGGGTCTTAACTGCAAAAGCCAGGAAGACATTCGACAATGTAAAACCATGACAATGTCGGCGATAAATAAGGAACTTTGACAGCAATGAAGAGGTCACACGTCAGAGTTCACGATAATGGTCGTGACAAAAAGAAAAAGTACTCTGCAGATATTGGATATAGTAATTAAGCAAGTTTCTAGATGCTGTAGTTGGTTGAATACGATAACGTAAGAGATGAAATAACCAAAACCACGAATGTAATTTGATGTCGGTAACCATAAAGCAAGTGCATACTATTGATTGATATAGGCCAATTGCGTGCAAGTCGGTCATTCAGCCCATCGAGTCAACATTGACTGACCGTCCCACACAGACCCAGTTCGTTACCCTATCCCGAAAACCCTGCATCCCCCATGGTCAATCCACCTTCACCTGCACATCCGTTGGACTGTGGGAGGAGGCCACAGCAGCAGAGGAAGCCCACGCAGACACAAGGGGAGAATGTGCAAACTCCACACAGACAGTCGGCTCGAGGGTGGGATCAAACCCAGGTCACTGATGCCGTGAGACCACCACATGCTGCTATCTTAAAAATTGAATTTCAAAGACTCGAGAACACTTGAGAGAAAAACAAAACTCTCCTATCTTAAATGAGAGACTAGTCTCTGGCTAGAATTGAGTTGACATTACATTTACATTAAGTCCTCTCCAGATGTTATACAGCTCCATCGGATCATCTGTTTCTTCAAAACTCAAACTGATACAAGCCCAGCCTGACATCCCCTTGTCCCCGATTATAAGTTGAGTAAATGAGCGACCCTCGACCTCACTGGCATGACAAAGGATGCCCTCAATACAAGTTGACCTTAACTGTCTAACCTCTTGACCCCACGCCACAATGTGGTCAGCCGCAACTCAGCCCTGAACGAGAGCAGAGGAACTGAATCGACAGCAGTGAGGTGGAAATTGCATTCCCAGAGAATATTATTCACATGAGAATGTTGTTCAGCTCACATTCGGATCACTGCAGGGACGATGTCTCCTGTCATTTAAATGTCTTTGATCCCAAGAACAGTCTCGTTTTGTTGTACATTGTGTGTGTTTTAGCCGTGTTTCACGACATGATTTTCTGTTACTGTGATTCCCATTAGGAAGTGTGAATTTAGTACCAGATGATACTTCAGTTCTGAATTTTCCTTGAGGATTGGTGTAGGACGTACTAAGTGCCAGTCCGAATGGAAGAAGCTCTACTGTTTATTTAACCCTCTGCTGTCATTGTCCTGGGACTGTATGAATGGGGAAGTGGAGAGGAAGATTTACTCTGTATCTAACCCAATGCTGTTTCTGTCTTGGCAGTGTTTGTTGGGAACAGTGTTGAGGTAGCTTCACTTGAAATTGAAGAGTAGAGGTAGCTTTATTCTGATCGTCATCCCATGCTGTCCTTGACCTGGGAGGTTTAGATGGCATCTATAATTGAAGTGAATGGAGACTTGGCTGTGGGAGTGGAGGGTACTTCTACCTGAGCACACCCATCTTTGAGATTGCTGTGCTGATCAAGACAATCTCAGAAACCTTCATGCACTTTTCCAACCAACCACAGGGTGGTTAAGGATGGGTATAAATGCTGGCATTGCCAGCGATGCCCACACCCCATGCATGAATAAATACTTTATGTTTAAAAGTTACATTCACGTTCCAAACCCTCTAATGTATGATTACTTACATGGAAAATTCCTGTCTGCTGGAATTCCATTTTAAAACATAGGAATGTGTCAACCATGTAGAAATATAACAAGAACAACAAATTGAGAATTTAACAGGTAATAAGCAGGACCAGAATGCTGAGTCAGCCTGACCCCCAATGCTGAGAGAGTTCTCCCAGATGTTGAAGTTACACTGGTGACTTCTACTCTTGCAGCTTCCCCAAAAGTTTGTCCCTGATGTAAGATCATTCAATGACCCGAAGTACTAACTGTTTTTATCTCCATAGCTGCTGCCAGACTTGCTGAGGAATTCCAGCCCTTCTGCTCTACCCTTTTATGGGATTTGAGCTTCACTAAGTCAGTGTAATGAAGAACTGCAGATGCTGGAGATCTGAAACACAAAAATGCATCAAATGCTGGAGAAACTCAATAGGACTGGCAGCACATGTGGAGAGAGAAACAGAGTTAGCATTTCAAGTGCTGTGACCCTTCTTCACAACTGTTCTGGACTCAGGCCAGGATATTGACTCTGTTTCTTTCTCTCTCTCTCCACCAGTGTTGCCAGACTGGCTGAGTTTCTCCAGCAATTTCTGTTATGACACTTTCACAAGGTTGATGTTTGTTATCCATCCCTAAGTGCAAGGTGTCTTGCTTGTGCCAATTCAGAGGGCAGTTTAAGAGTCAACCACATTGCTGTGTGCATGGAGTCACATGTAAGACTGACCATGCAAGGATGGCAGTTTCCCTCCTGAAAGGACATTGGTGAACATGGGTTTTTATGACAATTGACGTCAGTGCCATCGATACCATACTGAGACTAACTTTGTGTTCCCCATTTATGATTTGAATTATTCACATCTCACCTCTTGCTGTGGTGGGATTTGAACTCATGTTCCCTGGATTATTCATCCTGTGACATAATGACTACACTGTTGTTTCCCATTCTTTGCTATTTTGTGTTTGTTGTTCACGTCTTTGTCTTCTGATGTTTGGGAAATTTAACCTGTTTAAAAGATTGCCCTAAACTTGCCCCTTTGACCAAGTCTTTGGTCACCTGTCCTAATCTGTGCTCCGGTCTTGTGATATTTAAAGGAATTCTCATAATGTTCATGTGAAGCACTTTGACATAGTTAACTGTACCACAGGTATTATTTGAATGCAGCTTGTGTCCCTATCTTAATATCTGAAAGTACAGGGTCATATTTTAAATGGCGAAGACAAACATGAGGATGATTTCTTTTCTTTCTGAGGGTTGTGTGTCTTCTTCAAAAGGCAGTGGATTCAAAATCTTTAAGGCAGAGATAGATAGGTTCTTGATAACCAAGTGAATGAAAGATTGTCGGGGATGTGTTGGAATGTAGAGTTGAGGTTGAATTCAGATCAGCCATGATCTTATTGAATGTTGCAGCAGGCTCGAAGTGCCGAGTGGCCTACTCCCGCCCATTATATGTTTGTATCAAGCAGTCTGTGACTCCCCTCTTATAGCTATGAACTGGGTAATTCCTTTCCGATATTGCCCCTTGTAGACTGTTAATTTCACACCGATGGCCCCCTATTGGGAGCAGGCACATTGTAGTAATTGCAGTATTTCTTGTGTTAATTTTGTTGCTTCTTACTAAGTGTTCCTGAGAATCTTCGAAATAAAAACCAAAACACTTCTATTATTATCGCACCAATGGAAATGTTGGTTCGGATGTATCATTGTTGAATTAGCCATTCCCATCTTTTCCAGAATTCTGTGTTTAAAGCCCTCGAGTCTAGTTTCCGCCCCTGAAACAGTTCTTATCAAGGCCATGTTTGACATCCTTTGTACCGGTGATATGGATGAACATTCCCTCGTCGACCTGCAGACAGCCTTGATCAGGGTTAATGACAGTACTGACCCTCTCCAGCATGACTCTATCCTCTGGGAGGGTCTGCTTTTAGCGTCTTCCATTCTAATTTGTTTAAAAGTAGCTGCTGGTTTTGGCATCTATACTGATGATATCCAACTGTGCCTGAACACCACTTCTCTCCCGACTCCTCTATCATTCATTATTTACTAATCATTTATCTGAATGCCTGCCCAATTTCCAGCATTGGATAACCATAAACATTCCCTTAGTTAAATATTGTGAATTGTGAAGCCATTGTTTTAGTCCCCAAGTTCGACCTGAGCCCACGTCCCCCCTCCCCCCGCCCCCCCCCACCCCAGTAACTCTGTTGACAGCCTTCATGTCACTTTAAAACTAGGATCGATAGATTTTTGAAGAGTCGGGGAATGAAAGGTTACAGGAAAAGGGCAGGAAAGTGAATGTGGGGAATACCAGATCACCCAGAATCCTACTGAATGGAGAAGCAGGCTCAAGGGGCTGAATGGCATATTCCTGTTCCTACTTCTTCTGGTTCCCGAGCCCTTCCCTCTGATACAGTACACTGACTTCAGTGTGTGCCTTTACTGAGAGTGCTGATGTTCCCTTGTGTAATATCAACAACTTAGCAGCTGCTGAAACCTCTTTCTCCTTTGTTACCTCTGAACACAATAAGCCAATGTCTTCAGGGGAGGCGATGGCTGACTTTATTGTCACCAGACTATTCACCCAGTTAATGTTCTGGGGACCTGAGTTCAAAACCTGCCACGGCAGATGGTGGAATCTGAATTCAATATAAATCTGGAATTAAGAGTCTAATGATGAAATCGTTGTGGTTTGTTGTAAAAACCTATCTGGTTTCCTGCTTTCCGAACCTGGTCTGATCTACATGTGATTCAGATGCGCTGTCAGCTGGTTGAAACTTCACTGCCCTTTCAATCAAAACCTCCACTATAACCTCCCGACTTTTATACTCCATTTAAAGGCCAATCTCCCTTTTGCGTTCCCTATTAGTCACTGTGCTCCCAGAAGCAGGATTGTGGATCAGTTTAAAGTAGGTCCTATATCTCTGATTACATCGGTACACAAGGCAGTGAAGAAAGGTTTAGGCACACTGGCCTTCATCAATTAGGGAATTGAGTCAAGATGTTGGCAAGTTATGTTGTAGTTATACAGGACGTTGATGAGGCTGCACCTGGAATATTGTGATCAGTTTTGGTCCCCTTGGTGTTCTGACTTCTGACTTCTTCAACTCTGGGTTTGTGTTGAACTTGATGGGATACTTTGTCCAACTCAGCATGTTTAAACAGTATCTCTCAGAGGGATTCATCTGAAACTTTTCAGGAGGTGAGCTCAACAAGATTGAACTATTCAAAGTTACTTGGACTCTATTTTAAACTTACAACAGGACCAGTCGTCAGAGACACATACAGCATGGAAACAGACACTTTGGTCCAACTTGTCCATGCTGACCTGATATCCTAAACTAATCTAGTCCCATTTGACAACACCTGACCCAAATCCTGTGACACCTGACCCAAAACATGAACCTCATTTCATATAAGTACATGAAGAAGTTGTCCCTTTAATATATTTCGCCTCTCACCCTACACCTATGCCCTCTAGTTCTGGACTGCCCCATCCCAAGCAAAATACCTTGTCTGTTAACCTGTCCATGCCCCTCATGATTGTATAACCTCTATTAGGTCACTCCTCTGCCTCTGATGGTCCAGTGAAAACAGTCCCAGCCTATTCATCCTCTCCCTGTAGCTCAAACCCTCCAACCCCCAGCAACATTCCTGTAAATCGTTTCTCACAGAGAAGTGAACGTTTCAGTCCTGAAGAAGGGTTAACACCCAAAACACTGACGACTCCACTGGTGCTGCCTGGTTTTCTGCATTCTCCCAACCTCCTGCTTGCCTCCATCGGGTTGCAACATGTAGTGGCTCAGTGTTTACCACTGCAGGCTGACCGCGCCGGGGACCCAGGTTTGATTCCAGCCTTGGGTGGCTGTCTGTGAGGAGTTTTCATATTCTCCCAGTGTCTGCGTGGGTTTTCTCTGGGTGGTCCTGTTTTCTTCCATAAACCAAAGATGTTCAGGTCATGTCGATTGGTCATGATTAATTGCCCATAGAGTTAGGTACATTAGTGAGCGGAAAATGGGTCTGGATGGGTTACTCTTCGGAGGGTCGATGTGGACTTGTTGGGACAAATGGCCTGTTTCCACACTGTAGCTAATCTCATCTGCACTACTTTTGTCACTAACGAATGGCTGAGTAGACTCGATGGGCCGAATGGCCTAACTTCTGCTCCAATGCACTTGCGGTCTTACGTTTCTCTGGATCATTTCATTTGGCAATGTGCAGTCTCTGGCTCAATGAGCAGCAGTTTCCAATGAAAGCAAAGCTCATATGATGGTTGAACTCCTACAGTGTGGAAACAGGTCCTTCAGCCCAAAACATCTGCACCGATTCTCCGAAGACTAACGAAGTCAGATCCATTTTCCTACCCTCCATAAATTGCACACAGACCCCCAAGTGTGGAAGTATTCCTGGGTTCCTGGTGCCATGAGGCAGCAGTGCTAACCGTGAGCCACCATGGGGTTGTAGTTGTGGGGGTTGGGGGAGGCAATTGCAGTCCAGGAGAAAACAAAAACAGCCCACCTACTCTCCCACTGCACCCACTGTCAGAACTGGCAGGAGGTTCAGTCCTTGGGGGTGACCGAAGGCAGCGTCACCGCTGGGATCCGATTGCTGGGAGCGCTGGTGCCCCCGCTGGTGCTTCTGCAAGTTGCAGGAAAACATGAACCTCTTCCCACACTCGGGCCAGCTGAAGGGTCTCTCCCCATTGTGGACACACTGGTGCTTCAGCAGTGTGGAGGAGCGGGGCTGAGGAATTGATGAAAGACTTCATGCACTTAGGCAACTGAACGACCTCTCCCCCATGTGGACACACCAATGGGCCGGCAGGTCGGAAGAAAGAGCAAAGCCCTTCCTGCACTCGGGGCAGAAGAACGGCTTCTCCTCAATATGGACCCACTGGTGTCTCAGCAGGTGGGAAGAACTGCTGAAAGCCATTTCGCACTTGGGGCTGGAGAACAGCCTTCCCTGGTGTGGACCAACTGGTGCGTCAGCAGGGCAGAGGAATCACTGAAGGCCTTCCCACACTCAGGGCAGCAGAAGGGCCTCTTCCCCTCTGTGGACCCATTGGTGCTTCAGAACCCTTTCAAATTTCACAATATCCTTCTGATAGGAAAGGACAAGAATTGTACACAATATTCCAAAAGTGGTCTAAAAAATGTCCTGTACAACCACAACATAACCTCCCAACTCCAATACTCAGTCGGAGAATTGCGAAAGCTTTCAAAACTCACACAAAACAAACAGGAAAGAATGGAGGGTCAAACCGAACTTTTGAGAGTCACCTTGATAGCATCAATGAGAAATCGGCGGAGGGGATTTATTGGGGACCCGTTCTCCTTAAATACACTATATACGTATTTCTCTTGTGCTCTTCGGAGTTTCTCTGTGCTGCAGTGTGTAGTGGCTCATTGAAATAATGTCCTGATGCAGCTTCATTTGTGGGTGTTGGGATGATTGCTTCTGCAGTTAAGTATTTGGTTTGTGTGTGTTGTTTTTGTGTAGATGCTAGTTTGAAGTTCCCCCATTGACTGTTCACTCTACTGTGACATCAAGGAATGCCACGTTGTTGTTTTCTCCTCCCCTTCAAACCAGGAGCCCCCCTTAGACCATAATCTCACTACTTGGAACACCAATATACATACTAGTCAAAGGCCTTCACTGAAGGCTAAAACACCTAGTCGAAGATTCACTCCACTCCATTTACTCCATGCAAGAATTCCTGAACACCAAACACACTGAGATGGAAGAGGATGGAATAATGTTGTCCTTTGACATAACAGCCCTGATCACATCCATGATCATCAACGTGGCCAAAAAAAACTGAAGACACTACTCGAAGAACCAAAGACACAAACACAGCGCCAACTTCATCAGCAAAGATAGCACTGTCAAGCTCGTGGAACTGTGCCTTTCCACCAACTTCATATTCAACAACAAGCCCTACAAACAAATCAACGAAATTCCCATGAAACCACCAACATCAGCATTTCTCGCAGAAGCAATAATGCAGAGACTCGAACAAACAGCCCTTCCAACGATCCAACCCAAACTTTGAGTCCGCTACAGAGATGACACTTTTGTCATCAAAAAATGAAACAAATTAGAGGAAACCTATAACACCATCAACAATATCCTTACTGGCATAAAATTCACAAAAGAGGAGAACAACAACAAAGTGCCATTTCTAGATGTCACAGGAGAGCGAACAGTCAATGGTAAATTCAAAACAGCGTCTACAGGAAAACAATGCACGCGAACCAAGAACTTAACTACAGAAGCAATCACCACTACACACACAAACAAATCTGAATGAGGACACGATTTCAACGAGCCACGATACACTGCAGCACCCAGGAACTACGAAGATCAATAAACAACTGTACAGAGCATTTAATAAGAACGGGTAGCCTATAAACCCCCTGAAACCGGTTTCCCTGACCGGGAATCGAACCCGGGCCGCGGCGGTGAAAGCGTCGAATCCTAACCACTAGACCACCAGGAAGATGCAAGCCAACCCTGATACCTCTACTGAAAATTTCTTCCCTGACCGGAAATCGAATCCGGGCCGTAGTCGATCGAAGGCTTTCACCTGTGTATCCAACAATCTCATTTCTTGTATCCATTGCTCCTGATGCGGACTCCTCTACATTGGGGAGACTGGAGACTCCTTGCAGAGTCAAGTCACAGCGCTTGAGGGAAGATCTACAGGACACCCGCACCAATCAACCCCATCGCCCTTTGGCCGAACATTTCAAACCCCCTCCCACTCTGCCGAGGACATGAAGGTCCTGGGCCTCCTCCATCGCCGCTCCCTCCCCACCCGATGCCTGGAGGATGAACGCCTCATCTTCCGCTTGGGGTAACTCCAACCACAGGCCATCAATGTGGACTTCATCAGATTCCTCATTTTCCCTCCCTCCACCTGACCTCAATTCCAACCTTCCAGCTCAGCGCTGTCCTCATGACCTCGCCTACCTTCCAATCTCCCTTCCCACCTAGCCGCTCCACCCTCCTCTCTGACCTGTCACCTTCATCCCCAAATCGCATTCACCTATTGTACTTTTTTGTACCTTCTGCCCAGCACACCCCACCCCCAATTTATCTCTCCACCCTGGAGGGGTCCTGCCTCTATTCCTGATGAAGGGCTTTTGCCCGAAACGTCGATTTTCCTGCTCCTCGGAAGCTGTCTGATCTGATGTGGTTTTCCAGCACCACTCTGATCTAAACTCTGGTTTACAGCATCTGCAGTCCTCACTTTTGCCTACCCAATAAACCCAGTGTGACGATTTCACATCAACAAACTGACACAAGCAGACACAACGTCTGCAGAAACCCTAGCCACATTACTTTACATTAAAGACATCTGTGAAAGGATGTCCGGACAACTCAACCCTCTCAGCATCATAGTAGCCCACACATTTACCAACACACTTAAACAGGGGCTAATGAACCTGAAATACCCGAGACAAACAACCAGCAAACGAATGTTATTTACAAAATACCATACAAGGAAATATATACATGAACTCTGCCGCACAGTTCTCTGTGGCAAGAAATGCCGGGATGAGATAAGGAAGATTTTTTCAGCCAAAACGAATCGACACTGATTGGACAGCCATTTAAAATCAACGCCGTCAGCCCAGGATGGAAGATCCGAAGGGATGTACAGTTTTCTTATTTCTTGAAGATTTACAAAGCTGAGACTGGGTTTTGGTGCTTGTTCCCTTTCCACTCCCAAGAGCCGCAGTTGTTGGGGCGGTGAGTTGGGGAAAGTGAAATGTGCCCATGAGCAGCGTGTGGGGCTATTTCAGCTTCCCCTCCTCTGACAGCGCTGTGACTTAACTCTGATGTTCTCAGGGACATTTACTGACGCGAGACAGTGAAAAGATTCTCATTCCTGCAGATTAGGAATTGTACCATACGCCGGTTTCATGACAATGAGAAAGATGAATTGGGATGTGTGAAGAAGCTGTGAGCTGCAGTTGAAACAAGTAGGTGGAGTCAGATGCGTCATCCATTGCCCCCATGGTCCTGAAGAAATGTTTGCTTTTGTCTGCTTGAGAGACTTTGGACACTGGTGTGGCAGGGAGAATACTGAGATACCGAGTGAGGGAGATTCAGAGCGCTGACTGTGAAAAGTGCTTCAAACCATTTACTCAGATTGGGGAATTAAAATCACACCCCATGCGGTGGGAAAGACTATGTCCCCGCTTTGTTTGTAATTTCAAACCCTGAGCAACACAAGGAAAGCTCCACCCAATGGGTAAACCGTGGAAATGTGGGGACTGTGGGAAAGGATTCCCTTCCCCATCAGTGCTGGAAACGCACAGACGCATTCACCTGCTCAGTGTGCAGGAAGGGGTTCAGACAGAGAGAAGCCATTCACGTGCCCCATGTGCAGGGGAGAGTTCACTCAGTCAGCTGCACTGCTGACCCACCAGTGGGTCCACACTGGAGGGAGGCCATTCACCTGCTGGAAGTTCCAAAAGGGCTTCACCTGCTCCTCCCACCTGAGGAGGCACCATCGAGTTCACGTGCCAGTGCAAGAGGATTGAAGGAGCGATAGCCAAGTGCTCCGATCAACCCAGCATTGGGGCGTCACAGGTTCGAATCCCACTGCGGTAGTTGGCAGAATTGGAATTCGGTCAGTAATCTGGAGTTCATAATCTAAGGATGAAGCCACTTTTAGGGGGAAAAAAACACCATCTGATTCACTCATGTCCTTTTTAGTGAAGGAAACTGCCGTTGCGGGAAAGGGTTCACTCAGTCATCCCAGCTGCATGTTTCTCCCGGCTGTACCAGGGATCCAGTTACAAACAGACAACTCAGCTGACCAACAAAGAAAGTGGGGTGGGGGAGTGGCTGCACTTTGACCTGGAGGTGTTTTCTTTAAAAACTACTTTTTGCATGCCTTTTTCCTGGGGAAATCTGAAGCTGTAACAAAATAGGGTCGCAGTAAAGGTTACATGAACTTACCGCCCGGCTTAGACTCTGTGAGGTCCAACAGGTTTTTGTTTTAAAGCTGCTCATTTCTTTCAGCCTCCAGCACTAATGTCATCTCTCAGAAGGACCAGTGAATGAGTAGCTAATATTGTTACAAATTGTATATTTTTTCAGGACTTCAGGTTCATTGTTTCATTGGAATTGCAATGTTTACTGGCAACAGTCGGAGGTGTGAGCTGTATTCACCGGAAACAAAGGTTTAAAATCTCACAAACACCAGGGTATATTCTAACAGGTTCATTTGGAAGCACTAGGTTTCGAAGTGCTGATCCTTCTTCAGGTAGCTGTGGAGTAGAATCACAAGACACAGAATATATCGCAAAAAGATTATAGTGTCATTCAACATAAGTGACGTATTGAAGAAACCTAGATTGCTGTTAAATCTTTCATCTTTTAAAATGGGCTGCAGATTTCGGTTCATTAATATGTACATTTCAGAACTTCTTTTAAGTCACGTTCTCCAGCAAACTTAATGTTTTATAAAAGGAGGTAACACCTCACATCAAACAACGCATGAAAGCTGTGAGGTGAGAGTCTGTCTGTATCCGAGTCTTGAGTCAGACTGGTTCTATTTCCAAATATATAATCCTGCAAAAGCAAATTCATCCCAAATGTGTGAGTGCATGCATGAGAGAGAGAGTGTGTATGTGCGTGTGCATGCTGGGTAAAGTGTGTGTGTGATGGAGTGTCATCATGTGCGAAGATGTATGCGTGGGTGTGAGTGGGGGGGCGTATTAGTGTGTGTCTGAGAGAGAGCATGTCTATCGGAAAGGCGCTGCATGAGCGTGTGAGTATGGAAGAGTGAGTGTGAGAGTGAGAGAATGAGAGAGAGAGAGCGTAACAGTGAAGTGGGGTTACCTGTCATGTGACATGAACCCAAGGTCGCGATTGAGGCCATCCTCCTGGTTTCCGAACTTGGTTATCAGCCTTTGCTGGGCCACTAAAAATGATTAAGCAGTTACACAATACACATTAGAGAGGGCCGAGTGGGACTTGTCTTTCGATTTGCAGAAGGTGAGACGTTCTGGGTGCTGAAAACGAAGGAACACACATACTGGAGGAGCTTCGGCACAGAGAGATGGAGCTGGAAGCCAGGCTGCAGACACGTTGGGGGATTCACTGTGGAAACAGGCCGTTTGGCCCACCAAGTCCACACTGACCCTCCGAAGAACATACCCCCACTCCCCGACCCACCAGTTAACCCCACAGCTAATCCCTGAATTTAGAACGCCCAATCTACTCTAGCCTGCACATCTTTGGAACATTGGAGAAAACCCGAGCACCCAGAGGAAACCGACGTGAACAGGGGGTGGGGGAGGGGTAGGAAAGTGCAAACTCCACACAGTCACTGTGAGGGTGGGATCGAACCCAGGTCCCTGGCGCTGCGAGGAATCCCCTCTCCAGCTCTATGCATTCGATTGGCTTCTCCCCAATCCTGGTGACACTCCAATCAGTTTGAGGAATTCAATTTGCTTCCACAGAGTTTCCACGGGGAAGGGATCGTTGTTACTCGGCAGATTCAACGATCCAATGAAGGGCTCGTCGATAGCGAGAACACTGGTCCACATTTCGCTGAAAAATTAAAGTTCTCTCCGCAATTAGAACCCTTGAGTACTGCCACGCAGGCTGCGTGTATTCACGGGGACTCTCAATGCATGTTGATATTTGAAATCATTTCCTGCAGACAAACATTTCCCCTCCTGGATTCAAACACTGCTGATATTCAGGCCCTGACTAAATTTCTATTCCATGCCTGAAAAGCAAATCCTCCTCTGCTAATAACTTGAGAAAACAGATCACTGCTGTCAGTGCAGGGCAGAAAATAGGATGAGAGAATTTTGGTTTGCACAGAACAGCCTTCTCTATCTTCTACCCGAAATCTCTGTCTCTCAATTCCTAAGCATTTCAATGTATTCCAACCCAAATTCATCCTTCCATCCTCCTCCCTTTGCCCAGCTCCCCTCTCCTGAAAGTGCTGACCATCTGTTCAGTTTCTCAGCCGCATCTCGCCATCCTTAGTATATAGCCCACATCTTTATTTAGTTTTTAAGACAGAAAGGCAGTGGTTTGCTGATGCCAGGATGTGATGGTGATTGCATTCACAGTGTTCCAGACTCGTCTCTCGTGTCATTCAGAAAAGTCTGCACTGCACATGTGCAGAGAAGGGGATGCTGGGTGTAGGTGGGATGCATTCTCACCTCCCGATCCAATCATCCCCATAGCGTCCCCTGTCCATTCCCTCACCGCCACCCATAGCATCCCCTGTCCATTCTCTCTCTACCCTAACCTACCAGTCCCTTCTCTCTCTCTCCCCACATGCCACTCTCCCCACCCCGTCCATTCTATCTCTGCACCCTCTGCCCTCTGTCCAGTCCCTCATCCACCCTCTGTCCCCATCCATTCCCTTTATCGCTCCACCCTCTGCCTTCCCCAATCCAGTCCCTTCCCTTACACTCATTTTCTCTCACCTCCCACACGCTGCCCCCATCCATTCCTTCTCTCCCCCACCTTCTCCTGCCATTCATTGTTGCCCTCTTTCTCCACCCTCTACCCCGTCCATTCTCACCCCAACCTTTGCCCCGTCCATTCTGTCCCCACCCACTGCCGCCCGTCCATTCTCTCCCCACCCACTGCTCCCCGTCCATTCTCTCCCCACCTACTGCCCCATCCATTCTCTCCCCGCCCACTGCCCCGTGTCCATTCTGTCCTGATCCACTGCTCCCCGTCCAATCTCTCCCCATCCACTGCCCCATGAATTCTCTCCCCACCCATTGCCCCCGTCCATTCTCTCCCCACCCACTGCCCCGTCCATTATCTCCCCACCACAGACCCCCGTCCATTCTCTCCCCACCCACTGCCCCGTCCATTCTCTCTCCCCACACTCTGGAACCAATTTCTTTCAATTCACACTTTGCAACTCTGCATTCTCTCTCTCCTCCCCAATCCTCTTCACCACATTCTCTCTCTCTGCTCCCACCCTGTGTACCCCCATGCATTCTCTACCACCAATGCTCTGCTCTTCTACCTATTTTCTCTCTTTCTCTTCCCCAGTCTCTGCGCCCCCCCCCCGTTCAATCTCACTCTGAGTACCCTCCCCCGTCCTTTCTCGTGCCTCGAGCCCTCTTTGATCTCTGTATCAAAACCTTCTAATGATAGAGAGAGAATGGATGGTGATGGCGACCTGGGGTGTGGGTGGGGAAGGGAAGCGTGAGAAATGGCTGACCTTTAACATTGAGAACAGCTAAAATGATGTATTCAGAAACATCAGCAATGTCTGAAAGCACATTCAAATGTTTAAATAAAAGCTGCAGACATCTTTCTGAAACTTGCATTGAAATCTGCGCAGTTAGGCCACAATTGAGGACAGCCGGTAAGTTTGGAATGGCCTATTCCTAGTCTTGTGAATTGGTTCAGAATATGTAGAAATACAGTCATAGACTTGCAGAGATCAGAAACAAACCTTTCGGTCCACGCCGACAACATTTCCTACATTACCCTCGTGATCCATTTGCCAGCATTTGGCCCATATCTCTCTCAGCCCTTCCTATTCATACCTCCATCCAGATGCCTTTTAAATGTTGTAATTCTACCAGCCTCGACCACTGCCTCTGGCAGCTTATTCCAAACGCATGCCACGCTCTGTGTGAAAAAGTTCCCCCGTTCAGTCCCTTTTAAACCTTTTCCCTCTCAGCCTAAACACCTCTAGTTTTGGACACCCTCTACTCTGGGGAATAGATATACAAACGTTGAGCTGCCAGACAAAATCATAGAGTCACAGAGATGTCCAGCATGGAAACAGACCCTTTAGTCTAACTCATCCATGCCGACCAGATATCACAACCCAATCTAGTCCCACCTACCAGCACCCAAATATATCCTTCCAAACCCTTCCTATTCATAGAGCCATCCAAAAGCCTCTTAAATGTGGCAATTGTACCAGCCTCCACCGTTTCCTCTGACAGCTCATTCCATACACGTACCACCCTCTGCGTGATTCAGTTGCTCCTTCGGTCTCATTTCTATCTTTCCCCTCTCACCCTAAACCTATGCCCTCTCGTTCTGGACTCCCCGAACCCAGAGAAAAACCTTTGCCTATTTATTCTATCCATGCCCCTCATAATTTTGTAAACCTCTATAAGGTCACCCCTCAGTCTCTGATGTGCCAGGGAAAACAGCCCCAGCCTGTTCAGCCTCTCCCTCTCGCTCAGATCCTCCAACCCTCAACATCCTTGTAAATCTTTTCTGAACCCTTTCAAGTTTCACGACATCTTTCCAATTGGAAGGAGACCAGAATTGCACGCAATATTCCAACAGCGGCCTAACCAATGTCCTGTACAGCCGCAACATGACCGCCCAAATGCTGTACTCAATACACTGACCAATAAAGGAAAGCATACCAAACGCCTTCTTCACTATCCTATCTACCTGCGACTCCAATGTTCAGGAGCTATGAACCTGCACTCCAAGGTCTCTTTGTTCAGCAACACTCCCTAGGACCTTATAATTAATTGTATAAGTCCTGCTAAGATTTGCTTTCCCAAAATGCAGCACCTCACATTTATCTGAATTAAACTCCATCTGCCACTTCTCAGCTCCTTGGCCCATCTGGTCCAGATCCTGTTGCAATCTGAGGTAACCCTCTTTGCTGTCCACAACAGCTCCAATTTTGGTGTCATCTGAAAACTTACTAACAGTCCCTTTTATGGTCGCATCCAAATCATTTACGTAAATGACAAAAAGTAGAGGGCCTAGCACTGATCCTTGTGGCACTCCACTGGTCACAGGCCTCCAGCCGGAAAAACAGCCCTCCACCACCACCCTCTGCCTTCTACCTTTGAGCCAGTTCTGTATCCAAATGGCTAGTTCTCCCTGAGATCTAACCTTGCTAATCAATCTCCCATGAGGAACCTTGTCGAACGCCTTACTGAAGTCCATATAGATCGCATCTACTGCTCTGCCCTCATCAATCTTCTTTGTTACTTCTTCAAAAAACTCAATCAAGTTTCTGAGACATGAATTCCAATGCACAAAGCCATGTTGACTATCCCGAATCAGTCCTAGCCTTTCCAAATACATGTACATCCTGCCCCTCAGGATTCCCTCCAACAACTTGGCCACCACCGTGGTCAGGCTCACCGGTCTATGGTTCCCTGTACTGTCTTTACCGCCCTTCTTAAACAGTGGCACCACATTTGCCAACCTCCAGTCTTCCGGCACCTCACCTGTGACTATTGATGATACAAATAACTCAGCAAGAGGCCCAGCAATCACTTCTCTAGCTTCCCACAGAGTTCTTGGTTACACCTGATCAGGTCCTGGGGATTTATCCATCTTTAACCGTTTCAAGACATCCAGCACTTCTTCCTCTGTAATCTGAACTTTTTGCAAGGTGTCACCATCTATTTCCCTTCAGTCTATATCTTCCATATCCTTGTCCACAGTAAATACTGATGCAAAGTATTCATTTAGTATGTCCCCCATTTTCTGTGGCTCCACACAAAGACCGCCTTTCTGATCTTTGACGGGCCCTATTCTCTGAGTAGAAAGTGAGGACTGCAAATACTGGAGATCAGAGCTGAAATTGTGTTGCTGGAAAGGCGCAGCAGGTCAGGAAGCATCCAAGGAACAGGAGAATCGACGTTTCGGGCATAAGCCCTTCTTCAGGATGCACAGTTGGGCCACAACCAAGGACAGGCTGTAAGAGTGAATGAGTGAATAAAAGACAAGTCCCACCTCGCCCATGAGGAGAAAGTGAGAAATGCAGATGCCGGAGATCAGAGTCGAGAGTGTTGTGTTGAAAAAGCACAGCAGGTCAGGCAGCATCCAAGGAGCAGGGGAGTCAACGTTTCAGACATCAGCCCTTCACCTTGCCCTCTCTAGTGTGTGTTGTGAAACTGCTTAACTGCTTAATCATTTCTAGTGGCCGAGCAGAGGCTAATAACAAGTTTGGAACACACGAGAATGACCTCAGCTGAAACCTTGGATTCATGTCTCACTACAGGAGAACCAGCTCCACAATACACACAAACCCTATCTCTCTCTCTGAATCTGTCTCTCTCTCTCTCTCTTCTCTCTCATACACACACACACACACACACACACACACACACACACACACACACACAAGTCCTCACATGGTCGTGCAGACCCTCTCTGATAGACAGGGGTCTCTCTCAGACACACATGGATACACCCCTCACACTCTCATCCATGCACACACCTTCTCACACAATTATACACCATTACACGCACACTTTACCCAGCATGCACACACACACAGACACACTCAGACGCTCTGTCTCATGAATGCACTCACACATAGAAGTCTTTGGGGTGAATTGCATTTGCAGGATTGTATGTTTGGAAATAGAAAAAGTCTGACTCAAGACTGTGATACAGAACGACTCTAAACTCACAGCTTTCATGCGTTATCTGAACTCAGGTGTCACCTCCCTTTATAAAACATTAAGTTACCTGGAGAATATTACTAAAAAGAAGTTCTGGGATTTACAGATTAATGAACCGAAATCTCGAACCTATTTTAAAAGATGAAAGACTTAACAGGTTTCTTCAATGTATTAGTGGGTGTGGACCCACTGGTGGGTCAGCAGTGCAG